>NW_026737427.1:0-41000 GCF_949786415.1 Peromyscus eremicus | reverse complement strand
AAACAAGTCGGGCTCGTAGGACCAGAAACTGCATGTGATTCAACTCCATTTCTGAATGGGAAACAAACACTAGCTCGCCTTGCAAGAAACACACTCTGCTATTGAGAAAAGAGCACTCTTCTACTCTACTGTGTTTCCTATAGGGCCAGAACAGTGAGCTTGCTCAGAACAAAAGAACTGTGCTTACTACACACGGGCCATACCTACTTCAACTCTGCTTAGGTAACTGACAAGAACAGGAGCTCTTCTTCAATCCAATACACTGTATTGCTGGCAACAGACGCGAGTGCTATTTACACTGTGTGGCAAATGGATCGCAATAGTGTCTCTTCTTACCAGAAAATAAGTCTTGCTCGTAGGACCAGAAACTGCATGTGATTCAACTCCATTTCTGACAGGGAAACAAACACTAGCTCGCCTTACAAGAAACACACTCTGCTTTTGAGAAAAAGCACTCTTCCATTCTATTGTGTTTCCTATAGGACCAGAACAGTGAGCTTCCTGAGAACAAAAGAACTGTGCCTCCTACACACACGGGCCATATCTACTTCAACTCTGCTTAGGAAACTGACAAGAACAGTAGCTTCTCTTCAGTCCAATACACTGTACTTGTTGGTAACAGACGCGAGTGCTATTTGCACTGTGTGGCAAATGGATCGCAATAGTGACTCTTCTTACCAGAAAACAAGTCTTCCTCGTAGGACCAGAAACTGCATGTGATTAAACTCCTTTTCTAACAGGGAAACAAACACTAGCTCGCAGTACAAGAAACACACACTGCTTTTGAGAAAAGAGCTCTCTTCTACTATACTGTGTTTCCTATAGGGCCAGAACAGGAAGCTTGCTCAGAACAAAGAACTGTGCTCCTACACACACGGGCCATATCTATTTCCACTCTGCTTAGGAAACTGACAAGAAGAGGAGCTTCTCTTCAGTCCAATACACTGTACTTGCTGGGAACAGACGCGAGTGCTATTTGCACTGTGTGGCAAATGGATCGCATTAGTGACTCTTCTTACCAGAAAACAAGTCTTGTTCGTAGGACAAAAACTGCATGTGATTCAACTCCATTTCTGACTGGGAAACAAACACTAGCTCGCCTTACAAGAAACACACTCTCCTTTTGAGAAAAGAGCACTCTTCTACACTACTCTGTCTCCTATAGTGCCAGAACAGTGAGCTTGCTCAGAACAAAAGAACTGTTCTTTTTACACACACGGGCCATATCTACTTCAACTCTGCTTAGGAAATTGACAAGAACAGTAGCTTCTCTTCAGTCCAATACACTGTACTTGCTGGGAACAGACGCGAGTGCTATTTGCACTGTGTACGGCAATGGGAGCACAATAGTGAGTCTTCTTAACGGAAAACAAGTCTTGCTCGTAGGACAAGAAACTGCATGTGATTCAACCTCATTTCTGACTGGGAAACAAACACTAGCTCGCCTTACAAGAAACACACTCTGCTTTTGAGAAAAGAGCACTCTTCTACTCTACTGTGTTTCCTAGAGGACCAGAACAGTGAGCTTGCTCAGAACAAAAGAACTGTGCTTCCTACACACACGGGCATATCTATTGCCACTCTGCTTTGGAAACTGACAAAACAGGAACTTCTCTTCAGTCCAATACACAGTACTTGCTGGGAACTGATACGAGTGCTATTTGCACTGTGTGGCAAATGGATCGCAATAGTGACTCTACTTACCAGAAAACAACTTTTGCTCGTAGGAACAGAAACTGCATGTGACTCAACTCCATTTTTGACTGGGAAACAAACACTAGCTCGCCTTACAAGAAACACACTCTGCTATTGGGAAATGAGCACTCTTCTACTCTACTGTGTTTCATATATGGCCAGAACAGTGAGCTTGCTCAGCATAAAAGAACTAGCTTCCTAAACACAAGGGTCATATCTACTTCAACTCTGCTTAGGAAACTGACAAGAACAGTACCTTGTCTTCAGTCCAATACACTGTACTTGTTGGCAACAGACGCGAGTGCTATTTGCACTGTGTGGCAAATGGATCGCAATAGTGACTCTTCCTACCAGAAAACAAGTCTTGTTCGTAGGACCAGAAACTGCATGTGATTAAACTCCATTTCTAACAGGGAAACAAAAACTAGCTCGCAGTACAAGAAACACACACTGCTTTTGAGAAAAGAGCACTCTTCTACTATACTGTGTTTCCTATAGGGCCAGAACAGTGAGTTTGCTCAGAACAAAAGAACTGTGCTTCCTAAACACATGGGCCATGTCTTCTTCAACTCTGCTTCGGAAACTGACAAGAACAGTAGCTTCTCTTCATTCCAATATACTGTACTTGCTGGGAACAGATGCGAGTGCTACTTGCACTGTGTATGGCAATTAGATCGTAATAGAGACTCTTCTTACCAGAAAAAACTCTTGCTCGTAGGACCAGAAACTGCATGTGATTCAACTCCATTTCTGACTGGGAAGCAAACACTAGCTCGCCGTCCAAGAAACATCCTCTGCTTTTGAGAAAAGAGCACTCTTCTACTCTACTGTGTTTCCTATAGGGTGAGAACAGTGAGCTTCCTCAGAACAAAAGAACTGTGCTTCCTACACACACGGGCCATATCTACTTCAACTCTGCTTAGGAAACTGACAAGAACAGTAGCTTCTCTTCAGTCCAATACACTGTACTTGCTGGAAACAGATGTGAGTGCTACTTGCACTCTGTATGGCAATGGGATCGCAAGAGTGACTTTTCATAACAGAAATCAACTCTTGCTCGTAAGACCAGAAACTACATGTGATTCAACTCCATTTCTGAATGGGAAACAAACACTAGCTCGCCTTACAAGAAACACACTCTGCTATTGAGAAAAGAACTCTCTTCTACTCTACTGTGCTTCCTAGAAGGCCAGAACAGTGAGCTTGCTCAGAAAAAAAGAACTGTGCTTACTACACACATGGGCCATATCTACTTCAAATCTGCTTATGAAACTGACAAGAACAGGAGCTCTTCTTCAGTCCAACACACTGTATTGCTGGCAACAGACGCGAGTGCTATTTACACTGTGTGGCAAATGGATCGCAATAGTGACTCTTCTTACCAGAAAATATGTCTTGCTCGTAGGACCAGAAACTGCATGTGATTCAACTCCATTTCTGACAGGAAAATAAACACTAGCTCGCCTTACAAGAAACACACTCTGCTTTTGAGAAAAATCACTCTTCTACTCTACTGTGTTTCCTAGAGGGGCAGAACAGTGAGCTTGCTCAGAAAAAATGAACTGTGCTTCCTACACACACGGGCCATATCTGTTTCCACTCTGCTTAGGAAACTGACAAAACAGGAGCTTCTCTTCAGTCCAATACACAGTACTTGCTGGGAACTGATGCGAGTGCTATTTGCACTGTGTGGCAAATGGATCGCAATAGTGACTCTACTTACCAGAAAACAACTCTTGCTCGTAGGACCAGAAACTGCATGTGATTCAACTCCATTTCTGACTGGGAAACAAACACTAGCTCGCCTTACAAGAAACACACTCTGCTATTGGGAAAAGAGCACTCTTCTACTCTACTGTGTTTCCTATTGTGCCAGAACAGTGAGCTTGCTCAGCATAAAAGAAGTAGCTTCCTACACACAAGGGTCATATCTACATCCACTCTGCTTAGGAAACTGACAAGAAGAGGAGCTTCTCTTCAGTCCAATACACAGTACTTGCTGGGAACAGATGCGAGTGCTATTTGCACTGTGTGGCAAATGGATCGCAATAGTGACTCTACTTACAAGAAAACAACTCTTGCTCGTAGGACCAGAAACTGCATGTGATTCAACTCCATTTCTGAACTGGGAAACAAACACTAGCTCGCCTTACAAGAAACACACTCTGCTTTTGAGAAAAGAGCACTCTTCTACTATACTGTGTTTCCTATAGGCCAGAACAGTGAGCTTCCTCAGAACAAAAGAACTGTGCTTCCTACACACACGGGCCATATGTACTTCAACTCTGCTTAGGAAACTGACAAGAACAGGAGCTTCTCTTCAGTCCAATACACTGTACTTGCTGGGAACAGACGCGAGTGCTATTTGCACTGTGTGGCAAATGGATCGCATTAGTGACTCTTCTTACCAGAAAACAAGTCTTGTTCGTAGGACAAAAACTGCATGTGATTCAACTCCATTTCTGACTGGGAAACAAACACTAGCTCGCCTTACAAGAAACACACTCTGCTTTTGAGAAAAGAGCACTCTTCTACTCTACTCTGTCTCCTATAGGGCCAGAACAGTGAGCTTGCTCAGAACAAAAGAACTGTTCTTTTTACACACACGGGCCATATCTACTTCAACTCTGCTTAGGAAATTGACAAGAACAGTAGCTTCTCTTCAGTCCAATACACTGTACTTGCTGGGAACAGACGCGAGTGCTATTTGCACTGTGTACGGCAATGGGAGCACAATAGTGACTCTTCTTAATGGAAAACAAGTCTTGCTCGTAGGACAAGAAACTGCATGTGATTCAACTCCATTTCTGACTGGGAAACAACACTAGCTCGCCTTACAAGAAAGACACTCTGATTTTGAGAAAAGAGCACTCTTCTACTCTACTGTGTTTCCTATAGGGCCAGAAGAGTGAGCTTGCTCAGAAGAAAAGAACTGTGCTTCCTACACACACACGGGCCATATCTGTTTCCACTCTGCTTAGGAAACTGACAAAACAGGAGCTTCTCTTCAGTCCAATACACAGTACTTGCTGGGAACCGATGCGAGTGCTATTTGCACTGTGTGGCAAATGGATCGCAATAGTGACTCTACTTACAAGAAAACAACTCTTGCTCATAGGACCAGAAACTGCATGTGATTCAACTCCATTTCTGACTGGGAAACAAACACTAGCTCGCCTTCAAGAAACACACTCTGCTATTGGGAAAAGAGCACTCTTCTACTCTACTGTGTTTCCTATAGGGCCAGAAAAGTGAGCTTGCTCAGCATAAAAGAACTAGCTACCTACACACAAGGGTCATATCTACATCCACTCTGCTTAGGAAACTTACAAGAAGAGGAGCTACTCTTTAGTCCAATACACAGTACTTGCTGGGAACAGATACGTGTGCTATTTGCACTGTGTGGCAAATGGATCGCAACAGTGACTCTACTTACAAGAAAACAACTCTTGCTCGTAGGACCAGAAACTGCATGTGATTCAACTCCATTTCTGAACTGGGAAACAAACACTAGCTCGCCTTACAAGAAACACACTCTGCTTTTGAGAAAAGAGCACTCTTCTACTCTACTGTGTTTCCTGTAGGGCCAGAACAGTGAGCTTGCTGAGAACAAAAGAACTGTGCTTCCTACACACACGGGCCATATCTACTTCAACTCTGCTTAGGAAACTGACAAGAACAGGAGCTTCTCTTCAGTCCAATACACTGTACTTGTTGGCAACATCGCGAGTGCTATTTGCACTGTGTGGCAAATGGATCGCAATAGTGACTCTTCTTACCAGAAAACAAGTCTTGCTCGTAGGACCAGAAACTGCATGTGATTAAACTCCATTTCTAACAGGGAAACAAACACTAGCTCGCAGTACAAGAAACACACACTGCTTTTGAGAAAAGAGCACTCTTCTACTATACTGTGTTTCCTATAGGGCCAGAACAGGAAGCTTGCTCAGAACAAAAGAACTGTGCTCCTACACACACGGGCCATATCTATTTCCACTCTGCTTAGGAAACTGACATAAACAGTATCTTCTCTTCAGTCCAATACACTGTACTTGCTGGGAACAGACGCGAGTGCTATTTGCACTGTGTGGCAAATGGATCGCATTAGCGACTCTTCTTACCAGAAAACTAGTCTTTTCGTAGGACCAGAAAGTGCATGTGATTCAACTCCAGTTTGACAGGGAAACAAACACTAGCTCGCCTTACAAGACACACTCTGCTTTTGAGAAAAGAGCACTCTTTTACTCTACTCTTTCTCCTATAGTGCCAGAACAGTGAGCTTGCTCAGAACAAAGAACTGTTCTTTTTACACACACGGGCCATATCTACTTCAACTCTGCTCAGGAATTTGACAAGAACAGTAGCTTCTCTTAAGTCCAATACACTGTACTTGCTGGGAACAGACGCGAGTGCTATTTGCACTGTGTACGGCAATGGGAGCACAATAGTGACTCTTCTTAACGGAAAACAAGTCTTGCTCGTAGGACAGAAAACTGCTTGTGATTCAACTCCATTTCTGACTGGGAAACAAACACTAGCTCGCCTTAAAAGAAACACACTCTGCTTTTGAGAAAAGAGTACTCTTCTACTCTACTGTGTTTCCTAGAGGGCCAGAACAGTGAGTTTGCTCAGAACAAAAGAACTCGGCTTCCTAAACACATGGGCCATATCTACTTCAACTCTGCTTAGGAAACTGATAAGAACAGTAGCTTCTCTTCAGTCCAATACACTGTACTTGCTGGGAACAGATGCGAGTGCTACTTGCACTGTGTATGGCAATTAGAACGCAATGGAGACTCTTCTTACCAGAAAAAAAACTCTTGCTCGTAGGACCAGAAACTGCATGTGATTCAACTCCTTTCTGACTGGGAAACAAACACTAGCTCTCCGCCCAAGAAACACACTCTGCTTTTGAGAAAAGAGCACTCTTCTACTCTACTGTGTTTCCTATAGGGCCAGAACAGTGAGCTTCCTCAGAACAAAAGAACTGTGCTTCCTACACACACGGGCCATATCTACTTCAACTCTGCTTAGGAAACTGACAAGAACAGGAGCTTTTCTTCAGTCCAATACACTGTACTTGCTGGGAACAGACGCGAGTGCTGTTTGCAATGTGTGGCAAATGGATCGCATTAGTGACTCTTCTTACCAGAAAACCAGTCTTGTTCGTAGGTCCAGAAAGTGCATGTGATTCAACTCGAGTTTGACAGGGAAACAAACACTAGCTCGCCTTACAAAAAACACACTCTGCTTTTGAGAAAAGAGCACTCTTCTACTCTACTGTGTTTCCTATAGGGCCAGAACAGTGAGCTTCCTCAGAACAAAAGAACTAGCTACCTACACACAAGGGTCATATCTACATCCACTCTGCTTAGGAAACTGACAAGAAGAGGAGCTTCTCTTTAGTCCAATACACAGTACTTGCTGGGAACAGATACGTGTGCTATTTGCACTGTGTGGCAAATGGATCGCAATAGTGACTCTACTTACAAGAAAACAACTCTTGCTCGTAGGACCAGAAACTGCATGTGATTCAACTCCATTTCTGAACTGGGAAACAAACACTAGCTCGCCTTACAAGAAACACACTCTGCTTTTGAGAAAAGAGCACTCTTCTACTCTACTGTGTTTCCTGTAGGGCCAGAACAGTGAGCTTGCTGAGAACAAAAGAACTGTGCTTCCTACACACACGGGCCATATCTACTTCAACTCTGCTTAGGAAACTGACAAGAACAGGAGCTTCTCTTCAGTCCAATACACTGTACTTGTTGGCAACATCGCGAGTGCTATTTGCACTGTGTGGCAAATGGATCGCAATAGTGACTCTTCTTACCAGAAAACAAGTCTTGCTCGTAGGACCAGAAACTGCATGTGATTAAACTCCATTTCTAACAGGGAAACAAACACTAGCTCGCAGTACAAGAAACACACACTGCTTTTGAGAAAAGAGCACTCTTCTACTATACTGTGTTTCCTATAGGGCCAGAACAGGAAGCTTGCTCAGAACAAAAGAACTGTGCTCCTACACACACGGGCCATATCTATTTCCACTCTGCTTAGGAAACTGACAAGAACAGTAGCTTCTCTTCAGTCCAATACACTGTACTTGCTGGGAACAGATGCGAGTGCTATTTGCACTGTGTGGCAAATGGATCGCATTAGCGACTCTTCTTACCAGAAAACTAGTCTTGTTCGTAGGACCAGAAAGTGCATGTGATTCAACTCCAGTTTGACAGGGAAACAAACACTAGCTCGCCTTACAAGAAACACACTCTGCTTTTGAGAAAAGAGCACTCTTTTACTCTACTCTTTCTCCTATAGGGCCAGAACAGTAAGCTTGCTCAGAACAAAAGAACTGTTCTTTTTACACACACGGGCCATATCTACTTCAACTCTGCTCAGGAAATTGACAAGAACAGTAGCTTCTCTTAAGTCCAATACACTGTACTTGCTGGGAACAGACGCGAGTGCTATTTGCACTGTGTACGGCAATGGGAGCACAATAGTGACTCTTCTTAACGGAAAACAAGTCTTGCTCGTAGGACAGGAAACTGCTTGTGATTCAACTCCATTTCTGACTGGGAAACAAACACTAGCTCGCCTTACAAGAAACACACTCTGCTTTTGAGAAAAAGCACTCTTCCACTCTATTGTGTTTCCTATAGGACCAGAACAGTGAGCTTGCTGAGAACAAAAGAACTGTGCCTCCTACACACACGGGCCATATCTACTTCAACTCTGCTTAGGAAACTGACAAGAACAGTAGCTTCTCTTCAGTCCAATACACTGTACTTGCTGGGAACAGATGCGAGTGCTACTTGCACTGTGTATGGCAATTAGAACGCAATGGAGACTCCTCTTACCAGAAAAAAACTCTTGCTCATAGGAGCAGAAACTGCATGTGATTCAACTCCATTTCTGACTGGGAAAGAAACACTAGCTCGCCATCCAAGAAACACACTCTGCTTTTGAGAAAAGAGCACTCTTCTACTCTACTGTGTTTCCCATAGGACCAGAACAGTGAGCTTCCTCAGAACAAAAGAACTGTGCTCCTACACACACGGGCCATATCTACTTCAACTCTGCTTAGGAAACTGACAAGAACAGGAGCTTCTCTTCAGTCCAATACAATGTACTTGCTGGGAACAGACGCGAGTGCTATTTGCAATGTGTGGCAAATGGATCGCATTAGTGACTCTTCTTACCAGAAAACCAGTCTTGTTCGTAGGACCAGAAAGTGCATGTTATTCAACTCCAGTTTGACAGGGAAACAAACACTAGCTCGCCTTACAAGAAACACACTCTGCTTTTGAGAAAAGAGCACTCTTCTACTCTACTCTTTCTCCTATAGGGCCAGAACAGTGAGCTTGCTCAGAACAAAAGAACTGTTCTTTATACAAACACGGGCCATATCTACTTCAACTCTGCTTAGGAAATTGAAAAGAACAGTAGCTTCTCTTCACTCCAATACACTGAACTTGCTGGGAACAGACGCGAGTGCTATTTGCACTGTGTACGGCAATGGGAGCACAATAGTGACTCTTCTTAACAGAAAAAAACTCTTGCTCGTAGGATCAGAAACTGCATGTGATTCAACTCCATTTCTGACTGGGAAACAAACACTAGCTCGCCTTCAAAGAAACACACTCTGCTTTTGAGAAAAGAGCACTCTTCTACTCTGCTGTGTTTCCTATAGGGCCAGAACAGTGAGCTTGCTCAGAACAAAAGAACTGTGCTTCCTACACACACGGGCCATATCTATTTGAACTCTGCTTAGGAAACTGACAAGAACAGTAGCTTCTCTTCAGTCCAATACAATGTACTTGTTGGCAACAGACGCGAGTGCTATTTGCACTGTGTGGCAAATGGATAGAATAGTGACTCTTCTTACCAGAAAACAAGTCTTGCTCGTAGGACCAGAATCTGCATGTGATTAAACTCCATTTCTGACAGGGAAACAAACAATAGCTCGCATTACAAGAAACACACTCTGCTTTTGAGAAAAGAGAACTCTTCTACTCTACTGTGTTTCCTATAGGGCCAGAACAGTGAGCTTGCTCAGAACAAAAGAACTGTCCTTCCTACACACACGGGCCATATCTACTTCAACTCTGCCTAGGAAACTGATAAGAACAGGAGCTTCTCTTCAGTCCAATACACTGTACTTGCTGGGAACATACGCGAGTGCTATTTGCACTGTGTGGCAAATGGATCGCATTAGTGACTCTTCTTACCAGAAAACAAGTCTTGTTCGTAGGAACAGAAAGTGCATGTGATTCAACTCGAGTTTGACAGGGAAACAAACACTAGCTCGCCTTACAAAAAACACACTCTGCTTTTGAGAAAAGAGCACTCTTCTACTCTACTGTGTTTCCTATAGGGCCAGAACAGTGAGCTTCCTCAGAACAAAAGAACTGTGCTTACTACACACACGGGCCATATCTACTTCAACTCTGCTTAGGAAACTGACAAGAACAGGAGCTCTTCTTCAGTCCAATACACTGTATTGCTGGCAACAGACGCGAGTGCTATTTACAATGTGTGGCAAATGGATCGCAATAGTGTCTCTTCTTACCAGAAAATAAGTCTTGCTCGTAGGTCCAGAAACTGCATGTGATTCAACTCCATTTCTGACAGGGAAACAAACACTAGCTCGCCTTACAAGAAACACACTCTGCTTTTGAGAAAAAGCACTCTTCCACTCTATTGTGTTTCCTATAGGACCAGAACAGTGAGCTTGCTGAGAACAAAAGAACTGTGCCTCCTACACACACGGGCCATATCTACTTCAACTCTGCTTAGGAAACTGACAAGAACAGTAGCTTCTCTTCAGTCCAATACACTGTACTTGTTGGTAACAGACGAGAGTGCTATTTGCACTGTGTGGCAAATGGATCGCAATAGTGACTCTTCTTACCAGAAAACAAGTCTTCCTCGTAGGACCAGAAACTGCATGTGATTAAACTCCTTTTCTAACAGGGAAACAAACAGCAGATCGTAGTACAAGAAACACACAGTGCTTTTGAGAAAAGAGCTCTCTTCTACTATACTGTGTTTCCTATAGGGCCAGAACAGGAAGCTTGCTCAGAACAAAAGAACTGTGCTCCTACACACACGGGCCATATCTATTTCCACTCTGCTTAGGAAACTGAGAAGAAGAGGAGCTTCTCTTCAGTCCAAAACACTGTACTTGCTGGGAACAGACGCGAGTGCTATTTGCACTGTGTGGCAAATGGATCGCATTAGTGACTCTTCTTACCAGAAAACAAGTCTTGTTCGTAGGACAAAAACTGCATGTGATTCAACTCCATTTCTGACTGGGAAACAAACACTAGCTCGCCTTACAAGAAACACACTCTGCTTTTGAGAAAAGAGCACTCTTCTACTCTACTCTGTCTCCTATAGGGCCAGAACAGTGAGCTTGCTCAGAACAAAAGAACTGTTCTTTTTACACACACGGGCCATATCTACTTCAACTCTGCTTAGGAAATTGACAAGAACAGTAGCTTCTCTTCAGTCCAATACACTGTACTTGCTGGGAACAGACGCGAGTGCTATTTGCACTGTGTACGGCAATGGGAGCACGATAGTGACTCTTGTTAACGGAAAACAAGTCTTGCTCGTAGGACAAGAAACTGCATGTGATTCAACTCCATTTCTGACTGGGAAACAAACACTAGCTCGCCTTACAAGAAAGACACTCTGATTTTGAGAAAAGAGCACTCTTCTACTCTACTGTGTTTCCTATAGGGCCAGAAGAGTGAGCTTGCTCAGAACAAAAGAACTGTGCTTCCTACACACACACGGGCCTTATCTGTTTCCACTCTGTTTAGGAAACTGACAAAACAGGAGCTTCTCTTCAGTCCAATACACAGTACTTGCTGGGAACCGATGCGAGTGCTATTTGCACTGTGTGGCAAATGGATCGCAATAGTGACTCTACTTACAAGAAAACAACTCTTGCTCATAGGACCAGAAACTGCATGTGATTCAACTCCATTTCTGACTGGGAAACAAACACTAGCTCGCCTTCAAGAAACACACTCTGCTATTGGGAAAAGAGCACTCTTCTACTCTACTGTGTTTCCTATAGGGCCAGAAAAGTGAGCTTGCTCAGCATAAAAGAACTAGCTACCTACACACAAGGGTCATATCTACATCCACTCTGCTTAGGAAACTTACAAGAAGAGGAGCTTCTCTTTAGTCCAATACACAGTACTTGCTGGGAACAGATACGTGTGCTATTTGCACTGTGTGGCAAATGGATCGCAATAGTGACTCTACTTACAAGAAAACAACTCTTGCTCGTAGGACCAGAAACTGCATGTGATTCAACTCCATTTCTGAACTGGGAAACAAACACTAGCTCGCCTTACAAGAAACACACTCTGCTTTTGAGAAAAGAGCACTCTTCTACTCTACTGTGTTTCCTGTAGGGCCAGAACAGTGAGCTTGCTGAGAACAAAAGAACTGTGCTTCCTACACACACGGGCCATATCTACTTCAACTCTGCTTAGGAAACTGACAAGAACAGGAGCTTCTCTTCAGTCCAATACACTGTACTTGTTGGCAACATCGCGAGTGCTATTTGCACTGTGTGGCAAATGGATCGCAATAGTGACTCTTCTTACCAGAAAACAAGTCTTGCTCGTAGGACCAGAAACTGCATGTGATTAAACTCCATTTCTAACAGGGAAACAAACACTAGCTCGCAGTACAAGAAACACACACTGCTTTTGAGAAAAGAGCACTCTTCTACTATACTGTGTTTCCTATAGGGCCAGAACAGGAAGCTTGCTCAGAACAAAAGTACTGTGCTCCTACACACACGGGCCATATCTATTTCCACTCTGCTTAGGAAACTGACAAGAACAGTATCTTCTCTTCAGTCCAATACACTGTACTTGCTGGGAACAGACGCGAGTGCTATTTGCACTGTGTGGCAAATGGATCGCATTAGCGACTCTTCTTACCAGAAAACTAGTCTTTTCGTAGGACCAGAAAGTGCATGTGATTCAACTCCAGTTTGACAGGGAAACAAACACTAGCTCGCCTTACAAGACACACTCTGCTTTTGAGAAAAGAGCACTCTTTTACTCTACTCTTTCTCCTATAGTGCCAGAACAGTGAGCTTGCTCAGAACAAAGAACTGTTCTTTTTACACACACGGGCCATATCTACTTCAACTCTGCTCAGGAATTTGACAAGAACAGTACCTTCTCTTAAGTCCAATACACTGTACTTGCTGGGAACAGACGCGAGTGCTATTTGCACTGTGTACGGCAATGGGAGCACAATAGTGACTCTTCTTAACGGAAAACAAGTCTTGCTCGTAGGACAGAAAACTGCTTGTGATTCAACTCCATTTCTGACTGGGAAACAAACACTAGCTCGCCTTACAAGAAACACACTCTGCTTTTGAGAAAAGAGCTCTCTTCTACTCTACTGTGTTTCCTATAGGGCCAGAACAGTGAGCTTGCTCAGAACAAAAGAACTGTTCTTCCTACACACACCGGCCATATTTACTTCAACTCTGCTTAGGAAATTGACAAGAACAGTAGCTTCTCTTCAGTCCAATACAATGTACTTGCTGGGAACAGATGCGAGTGCTATTTGCACTGTGTACGGCAAGGGGAGCACAATAGTGACTCTTCTTAACAGAAAACACGTCTTGCTCGTAAAACAAGAAACTGCATGTGATTCAACTCCATTTCTGACTGGGAAACAAACACTAGCTTGCCTTACAAGAAACACCCTCTGCTTTTGAGAAAAGAGCACTCTTCTACCATACTGTGTTTTTTATAGGGTCAGAACAGGGAGCTTGCTCAGAACAAAAGAACTGTGCTCCTACACACACGGGCCATATCTATTTCCACTCTGCTTAGGAAACTGACAAGAACAGTAGCTTCTCTTCATTCCAATACACTGTACTTGCTGGGAACAGACGCGAGTGCTATTTGCAATGTGTGGCAAATGGATCGCATTAGTGACTCTTCTTACCAGAAAACTAGTCTTGTTCGTAGGACCAGAAAGTGCATGTGATTCAACTCCAGTTTGACAGGGAAACAAACACTAGCTCGCCTTACAAGAAACACACTCTGCTTTTGAGAAAAGAGCACTCTTCTACTCTACTCTGTCTCCTATAGGGCCAGAACAGTGAGCTTGCTCAGAACAAAAGAACTGTTCTTTTTACACACACGGGACAAATCTACTTCAACTCTGCTTAGGAAATTGACAAGAACAGTAGCTTCTCTTCAGTCCAATACACTGTACTTGCTGGGAAGAGACGCGAGGGCTATTTGCACTGTGTACGGCAATGAAAGCACAATAGTGACTCTTCTTAACAGAAAACAAGTCTTGCTCGTAGGACAAGAAACTGCATGTGATTCAACTCCCTTTCTGACAGGGAATCAAACACTAGCTCGCCTTACAAGAAAGACACTCTGATTTTGAGAAAAGAGCACTCTTGTACTCTACTGTGTTTCCTAGTGGGCCAGAACAGTGAGTTTGCTCAGAACAAAAGAACTGTGCTTCCTAAATACATGGGCCATATCTACTTCAACTCTGCTTAGGAAACTGACAAGAACAGTAGCTTCTCTTCATTACAATACACTGTACTTGCTGGGAACAGATGCGAGTGCTACTTGCACTGTGTATGGCAATTAGAACGCAATAGAGACTCTTCTTACCAGAAAAAAATTCTTGCTCGTAGGACCAGAAACTGCATGTGATTCAACTTCATTTCTGACTGGGAAACAAACACTAGCTCGCCGTCAAAGAAACACACTCTGCTTTTGAGAAAAGAGCACTCTTCTACTCTACTGTGTTTCCTATAGGGCCAGAACAGTGAGCTTCCTCAGAACAAAAGAACTGTTCTTCCTACACACACGGGCCATATCTACTTCAACTCTGCTTAGGAAACTGACAAGAACAGGAGCTTCTCTTCAGTCCAATACACTGTACTTGCTGGGAACAGACGCGAGTGCTATTTGCACTGTGTACGGCAATGGGAGCACAATAGTGACTCTTCTTAACAGAAAACAATTCTTGCTCGTAGGACAAGAAACTGCATGTGATTCAACTCCATTTCTGACTGGGAAACAAACACTAGCTCGCCTTACAAGAAAGACACTCTGATTTTGAGAAAAGAGCACTTTTCTACTCTACTGTGTTTCCTATAGGGCCAGAACAGTGAGCTTCCTCAGAACAAAAGAACTGTGCTTCCTACACACACGGGCCATAAATACTTCAACTCTGCTTAGGAAAATGACAAGAACAGTAGCTTCTCTTCAGTCCAATACACTGTACATGCTGGAAACAGATGCGAGTGCTACTTGCACTCCGTATGTCAATGGGATTGCAAGAGTGACTCTTCTTACCAGAAAACAAGTCTGGCTCGTAGGACCAGAAACTGCATCTGATTCAACTCCATTTCAGACAGGAAAACAAACACTAGCTGGCCTTACAGGAAACACACTCTGCTTTTGAGAAAAGAGCACACTTCTACTCTACTGTGTTTCCTATAGGGCCAGAACAGTGAGCTTGCTCAGAACAAAAGAACTGTTCTTCCTACACACACGGGCCTTATCTACTTCCACTCTGCTTAGGAAACTGACAAGAACAGGAGCTTCTCTTCAGTCCAATACACTGTACTTGCTGGGAACAGACGCGAGTGCTATTTGCACTGTGTGGCAAATGGATCGCATTAGTGACTCTTCTTACCAGAAAACTAGTCTTGTTCGTAGGACCAGAAACTGCATGTGATTCAACTCCAGTTTGACAGGGAAACAAACACTGGCTCGCCTTCGAAGAAACACACTCTGCTTTTGAGAAAAGAGCTCTCTTCTACTCTACTCTGTCTCCTATAGGGCCAGAACAGTGAGCTTGCTCTGAACAAAAGAACTGTTCTTCCTACACACACCGGCCATATTTACTTCAACTCTGCTTAGGAATATGACAAGAACAGTAGCTTCTCTATAGTCCAATACACTGTACTTGCTGGGAACAGATGCGAGTGCTATTTGCACTGTGTACGGCAATGGGAGCACAATAGTGACTCTTCTTAACAGAAAACACGTCTTGCTCGTAGGACAAGAAACTGCATGGGATTCAACTCCATTTCTGACTGGGAAACAAAGACTAGCTTGCCTTACAGGAAACACCCTCTGCTTTTGAGAAAAGAGCACTCTTCTACCATACTGTGTTTCCTATAGGGTCAGAACAGGGAGCTTGCTCAGAACAAAAGAACTGTGCTCCTACACACACGGGCCATATCTATTTCCACTCTGCTTAGGAAACTGACAAGAATAGTAGCTTCTCTTCATTCCAATACACTGTACTTGCTGGGAACAGATGCGAGTGCTATTTGCAATGTGTGGCAAATGGATCGCATTAGTGACTCTTCTTACCAGAAAACTAGTCTTGTTTGTAGGACCAGAAAGTGCATGTGATTCAACTCCAGTTAGACAGGGAAACAAACACTAGCTCGCCTTACAAGAAACACACTCTGCTTTTGAGAAAAGAGCACTCTTCTACTCTACTGTGTTTCCTATAGGGCCAGAACAGTGAGCTTGCTCAGAACAAAAGAACTGTTCTTTTTACACACACGGGACAAATCTACTTCAACTCTGCTTAGGAAATTGACAAGAACAGTAGCTTCTCTTCAGTCCAATACAGTGTACTTGCTGGGAACAGACGCGAGGGCTATTTGCACTGTGTACGGCAATGGGAGCACAATAGTGACTCTTCTTAACAGAAAACAAGTCTTGCTCGTAGGACAAGAAACTACATGTGATTCAACTCCCTTTCTGACAGGGAATCAAACACTAGCTCTCCTTACAAGAAAGACACTCTGATTTTGAGAAAAGAGCACTCTTCTACTCTACTGTGTTTCCTACTGGGCCAGAACAGTCAGCTTGCTCAGAACAAAAGAACTGTGCTTCTAAATACATGGGCCATATCTACTTCAACTCTGCTTAGGAAACTGACAAGAACAGTAGCTTCTCTTCATTACAATACACTGTACTTGCTGGGAACAGATGCGAGTGCTACTTGCACTGTGTATGGCAATTAGAACGCAATAGAGACTCTTCTTACCAGAAAAAAACTCTTGCTCGTAGGACCAGAAACTGCATGTGATTCAACTCCATTTCTGACTGGGAAACAAACACTAGCTCGCCGTCAAAGAAACACACTCTGCTTTTGAGAAAAGAGCACTCTTCTACTCTACTGTGTTTCCTATAGGGCCAGAACAGTGAGCTTCCTCAGAACAAAAGAACTGTTCTTCCTACACACACGGGCCATATCTACTTCAACTCTGCTTAGGAAACTGACAAGAACAGGAGCTTCTCTTCAGTCCAATACACTGTACTTGCTGGGAACAGACGCGAGTGCTACTTGCACTGTGTACGGCTATGGGAGCACAATAGTGACTCTTCTTAACAGAAAACAATTCTTGCTGGTAGGACAAGAAACTGCGTGTGATTCAACTCCATTTCTGACTGGGAAACAAACACTAGCTCGCCTTACAAGAAAGACACTCTGATTTTGAGAAAAGAGCACTCTTCTACTCTACTGTGTTTCCTATAGGGCCAGAACAGTGAGCTTGCTCAGAACAAAAGAACTGTGCTTCCTACACACACGGGGCATATCTAGTTCAACTCTGCTTAGGAAACTGACCAGAACAGTAGCTTCTCTTCAGTCCAATACACTGTACTTGCTGGGAACAGATGCGAGTGCTACTTGCACTCCGTATGGCAATGGGATCGCAAGAGTGACTCTTCTTACCAGAAAACAAGTCTGGCTCGTAGGACCAGAAACTGCATCTGATTCAACTCCATTTCAGACAGGAAAACAAACACTAGCTTGCCTTACAAGAAACACACTCTGCTTTTGAGAAAAGAGCACTCTTCTTCTCTACTGTGTTTCCTATAGGGCCAGAACAGTGAGCTTGCTCAGAACAAAAGAACTGTTCTTCCTACACACACGGGCCTTATCTACTTCCACTCTGCTTAGGAAACTGACAAGAACAGGAGCTTCTCTTCAGTCCAATACACTGTACTTGCTGGGAACAGACGCGAGTGCTATTTGCACTGTGTGGCAAATGGATCGCATTAGTGACTCTTCTTACCAGAAAACTAGTCTTGTTCGTAGGACCAGAAACTGCATGTGATTCAACTCCAGTTTGACAGGGAAACAAACACTGGCTCGCCTTCGAAGAAACACACTCTGCTTTTGAGAAAAGAGCTCTCTTCTACTCTACTCTGTCTCCTATAGGGCCAGAACAGTGAGCTTGCTCTGAACAAAAGAACTGTTCTTCCTACACACCGGCCATATTTACTTCAACTCTGCTTAGGAAATTGACAAGAACAGTAGCTTCTCTATAGTCCAATACAGTGTACTTGCTGGGAACAGACGCGAGGGCTATTTGCACTGTGTACGGCAATGGGAGCACAATAGTGACTCTTCTTAACAGAAAACAAGTCTTGCTCGTAGGACAAGAAACTGCATGTGATTCAACTCCCTTTCTGACAGGGAATCAAATACTAGCTCGCCTTACAAGAAAGACACTCTGATTTTGAGAAAAGAGCACTCTTCTACTCTACTGTGTTTCCTACTGGGCCAGAACAGTCAGCTTGCTCAGAACAAAAGAACTGTGCTTCCTAAATACATGGGCCATATCTACTTCAACTCTGCTTAGGAAACTGACAAGAACAGTAGCTTCTCTTCATTACAATACACTGTACTTGCTGGGAACAGATGCGAGTGCTACTTGCACTGTGTATGGCAATTAGAACGCAATAGAGACTCTTCTTACCAGAAAAAAACTCTTGCTCGTAGGACCAGAAACTGCATGTGATTCAACTCCATTTCTGACTGGGAAACAAACACTAGCTCGCCGTCAAAGAAACACACTCTGCTTTTGAGAAAAGAGCACTCTTGTACTCTACTGTGTTTCCTATAGGGCCAGAACAGTGAGCTTGCTCAGAACAAAAGAACTGTGCTTCCTACACACACGGGGCATATCTAGTTCAACTCTGCTTAGGAAACTGACCAGAACAGTAGCTTCTCTTCAGTCCAATACACTGTACTTGCTGGGAACAGATGCGAGTGCTACTTGCACTCCGTATGGCAATGGGATCGCAAGAGTGACTCTTATTACCAGAAAACAAGTCTGGCTCGTAGGACCAGAAACTGCATCTGATTCAACTCCATTTCAGACAGGAAAACAAACACTAGCTCGCCTTACAAGAAACACACTCTTCTTTTGAGAAAAGAGCACTCTTCTACTCTACTGTGTTTCCTATAGGGCCAGAACAGTGAGCTTGCTCAGAACAAAAGAACTGTTCTTCCTACACACACGGGCCTTATCTACTTCCACTCTGCTTAGGAAACTGACAAGAACAGGAGCTTCTCTTCAGTCCAATACACTGTACTTGCTGGGAACAGACGCGAGTGCTATTTGCAATGTGTGGCAAATGGATCGCATTAGTGACTCTTCTTACCAGAAAACTAGTCTTGTTCGTAGGACCAGAAACTGCATGTGATTCAACTCCAGTTTGACAGGGAAACAAACACTGGCTCGCCTTCGAAGAAACACACTCTGCTTTTGAGAAAAGAGCTCTCTTCTACTCTACTCTGTCTCCTATAGGGCCAGAACAGTGAGCTTGCTCTGAACAAAAGAACTGTTCTTCCTACACACACCGGCCATATTTACTTCAACTCTGCTTAGGAAATTGACAAGAACAGTAGCTTCTCTATAGTCCAATACAGTGTACTTGCTGGGAACAGACGCGAGGGCTATTTGCACTGTGTACGGCAATGGGAGCACAATAGTGACTCTTCTTAACAGAAAACAAGTCTTGCTCGTAGGACAAGAAACTGCATGTGATTCAACTCCCTTTCTGACAGGGAATCAAACACTAGCTCGCCTTACAAGAAAGACACTCTGATTTTGAGAAAAGAGCACTCTTCTACTCTACTGTGTTTCCTACTGGGCCAGAACAGTCAGCTTGCTCAGAACAAAAGAACTGTGCTTCCTACACACACGGGGCATATCTAGTTCAACTCTGCTTAGGAAACTGACCAGAACAGTAGCTTCTCTTCAGTCCAATACACTGTACTTGCTGGGAACAGATGCGAGTGCTACTTGCACTCCGTATGGCAATGGGATCGCAAGAGTGACTCTTCTTACCAGAAAACAAGTCTGGCTCGTAGGACCAGAAACTGCATCTGATTCAACTCCATTTCTGACTGGGAAACAAACACTAGCTCGCCTTACAAGAAAGACACTCTGATTTTGAGAAAAGAGCACTCTTCTTCTCTACTGTGTTTCCTAGAGGGCCAGAACAGTGAGTTTGCTCAGAACAAAAGAACTGTGCTTCCTAAACACAGAACAGTGAGCTTGCTCAGAACAAAAGAACTGTTCTTCCTACACACATGGGCCTTATCTACTTCCACTCTGCTTAGGAAACTGACAAGAACAGTAGCTTCTCTTCAGTCCAATACACTGTAATTGCTGGGAACAGACGCGAGTGCTATTTGCACTGTGTACGGCAATGGGAGCACAATAGTGACTCTTCTTAACAGAAAACAATTCTTGCTCGTAGGACAAGAAACTGCATGTGATTCAACTCCATTTCTGACTGGGAAACAAACACTAGCTCGCCTTACAAGAAAGACGCTCTGATTTTGAGAAAAGAGCACTCTTCTACTCTACTGTGTTTCCTATAGGGCCAGAACAGTGAGCTTCCTCAGAACAAAAGAACTGTGCTTCCTACACACACGGGCCATAAATACTTCAACTCTGCTTAGGAAACTGACAAGAACAGTAGCTTCTCTTCAGTCCAATACACTGTACATGCTGGAAAGAGATGCGAGTGCTACTTGCACTCCGTATGGCAATGGGATCGCAAGAGTGACTCTTCTTACCAGAAAACAAGTCTGGCTCGTAGGACCAGAAACTGCATCTGATTCAACTCCATTTCGGACAGGAAAACAAACACTAGCTCGCCTTATAAGAAACACACTCTGCTTTTGAGAAAAGAGCACTCTTCTACTATACTGTGTTTCCTATAGGGCCAGAACAGTGAGCTTGCTCAGAACAAAAGAACTGTTCTTCCTACACACACGGGCCATATCTACTTCAACTCTGCTTAGGAAACTGACAAGAACAGGAGCTTCTCTTCAGTCCAATACACTGTACTTGCTGGGAACAGACACGAGTGCTATTTGCACTGTGTGGCAAATGGATCGCAATAGTGACTCTTCTTACCAGAAAACAAGTCTTCCTCGTAGGACCAGAAACTGCATGTGATTAAACTCCTTTTCTAACAGGGAAACAAACACTAGGTCGCAGTACAAGAAACACACTCTGCTTTTGAGAAAAGAGCTCTCTTCTACTATACTGTGTTTCCTATAGGGCCAGAACAGGAAGCTTGCTCAGAACAAAAGAACTGTGCTCCTACACACACGGGCCATATCTATTTCCACTCTGCTTAGGAAACTGACAAATATAGTAGCTTCTCTTCAGTCCAATACACTGTACTTGCTGGGAACAGACGCGAGTGCTATTTGCACTGTGTACGGCAATGGGAGCACAATAGTGCCTCTTCTTAACGGAAAACAAGTCTTGCTCGTAGGACAAGAAACTGCATGTGATTCAACGCCATTTCTGACTGGGACACAAACACTAGCTCGCCTTACAAGAAACACACTCTGCTTTTGAGAAAAGAGCACTCTTCTACTCTACTGTGTTTCCTATTGGGCCAGTACAGTGAGCTTGCTCAGAACAATAGAACTGTTCTTTTTACACACACGGGCCATATCTACTTCAACTCTGCCTAGGAAATTGACAAGAACAGTAGCTTCTCTTCATCCAATACACTGTACTTGCTGGGAACAGACGCGAGTGCTATTTGCACTGTGTATGGCAATGGGAGCACAATAGTGACTCTTCTTAACGGAAAACAAGTCTTGCTCGTAGGACAAGAAACTGCATGTGATTCAACTCCATTTCTGACTGGGAAACAAACACTAGCTCGCCTTACAAGAAAGACACTCTGATTTTGAGAAAAGAGCACTCTTCTACTCTACTGTGTTTCCTAGAGGGCCAGAACAGTGAGCTTGCTCAGAACAAAAGAACTGTGCATCCTACACACACGGGCCATATCTGTTTCCACTCTGCTTAGGAAACTGACAAAACAGGAGCTTTTCTTCAGTCCAGTACACAGTACTTGCTGGGGACTGATGCGAGTGCTATTTGTACTGTGTGGCAAATGGATCGCAATAGTGACTCTTCTTACCAGAAAACAACTCTTGCTCATAGGACCAGAAACTGCATGTGATTCAACTCCATTTCTGACTGGGAAACAAACACTAGCTCGCCTTCAAGAAACACACTCTGCTATTGGGAAAAGAGCACTCTTCTACTCTACTGTGTTTCCTATAGGGCCAGAACAGTGAGCTTCCTCAGAACAAAAGAACTGTGCTTCCTACACACACGGGCCATATGTACTTCAACTCTGCTTAGGAAGCTGACAAGAACAGGAGCTTCTCTTCAGTCCAATACACTGTACTTGCTGGGAACAGACGCGAGTGCTATTTGCAATGTGTGGCAAATGGATCGCATTAGTGACTCTTCTTACCAGAAAACTAGTCTTGTTTGTATGACCAGAAAGTGCATGTGATTCAACTCCAGTTTGACAGGGAAACAAACACTAGCTCGCCTTACAAGAGACACACTCTGCTTTTGAGAAAAGAGCACTCTTCTACTCTACACTTTCTCCTATAGGGCCAGAACAATGATCTTGCTCAGAAGAAAAGAACTGTTCTTTTTACACACACGGGCCATATCTACTTCAACTCTGCTTAGGAATATGACAAGAACAGTAGCTTCTCTTAAGTCCAATACACTGTACTTGCTGGGAACAGACGCGAGTGCTATTTGTACTGTGTACGGAAATGGGAGCACAATAGTGACTCTTCTTAACGGAAAACAAGTCTTGCTCGTAGGACAAGAAACTGCATGTGATTCAACTCCATTTCTGACTGGGAAACAAAAACTAGCTCGCCTTACAAGAAACACACTCTGCTTTTGAGAAAAGAGCACTCTTCTACTCTACTGTGTTTCCTAGAGGACCAGAACAGTGAGCTTGCTCAGAACAAAAGAACTGTGCTTCCTACACACACGGGCCATATCTATTGCCACTCTGCTTTGGAAACTGACAAAACAGGAGCTTCTCTTCAGTCCAATACACAGTACTTGCTGGGAACTGATGCGAGTGCTATTTGCACTGTGTGGCAATTGGATCGCAATAGTGACTCTACTTACCAGAAAACAACTCTTGCTCGTAGGACCAGAAACTGCATGTGATTCAACTCCATTTTTGACTGGGAAACAAACACTAGCTCGCCTTACAAGAAACACACTCTGCTATTGGGAAATGAGCACTCTTCTACTCTACTGTGTTTCATATATGGCCTGAACAGTGAGCTTGCTCAGCATAAAAGAACTAGCTTCCTACACACAAGGGTCATATCTACTTCAACTCTGCTTAGGAAACTGACAAGAACAGTAGCTTCTCTTCAGTCCAATACACTGTACTTGTTGGCAACAGACGCGAGTGCTATTTGCACTGTGTCGCAAATGGATCGCAATAGTGACTCTTCTTACCAGAAAACAAGTCTTGCTCGTAGGACCAGAAACTGCATGTGATTAAACTCCATTTCTAACAGGGAAACAAACACTAGCTCGCAGTACAAGAAACACACACTGCTTTTGATAAAAGAGCACTCTTCTACTCTACTGTGTTTCCTATAGGGCCAGAACAGGGAGCTTGCTCAGAACAAAAGAACTGTGCTCCTACACACACGGGCCATATCTATTTCCACTCTGCTTAGGAAACTGACAAGAATAGTAGCTTCTCTTCAGTCCAATACACTGTACTTGCTGGGAACAGACGCGAGTGCTATTTGCACTGTGTGGCAAATGGATCGCAATAGTGACTCTTCTTACCAGAAAACAAGTCTTCCTCGTAGGACCAGAAACTGCATGTGATTAAACTCCTTTTCTAACAGGGAAACAAACACTAGGTCGCAGTACAAGAAACACACTCTGCTTTTGAGAAAAGAGCTCTCTTCTACTATACTGTGTTTCCTATAGGGCCAGAACAGGAAGCTTGCTCAGAACAAAAGAACTGTGCTCCTACACTCACGGGCCATATCTATTTCCACTCTGCTTAGGAAACTGACAAATATAGTAGCTTCTCTTCAGTCCAATACACTGTACTTGCTGGGAACAGACGCGAGTGCTATTTGCACTGTGTGGCAAATGGATCGCATTAGTGACTCTTCTTACCAGAAAACAAGTCTTGCTCGTAGGACAAGAAACTGCATGTGATTCAACTCCGTTTCTGACTGGGAAACAAACACTAGCTCGCCTTACAAGAAAGACACTCTGCTTTTGAGAAAAGAGCTCTCTTCTACTCTACTGTGTTTCCTAGAGGGCCAGAACAGTGAGCTTTCTCAGAACAAAAGAATTGTGCTTTCTACACACACGGGTCATATCTACTTCAACTCTGCTTAGGAAACTGACAAGAACAGTAGCTTCTCTTCAGTCCAATACACTGTACTTGCTGGGAACAGACGCAAGTGCTATTTGCACTGTGTACGGCAATGGGAGCACAATAGTGACTCTTCTTACCAGAAAACAAGTCTTGCTCGTAGGACAATAAACTGCATGTGATTCAATTCCATTTCTGACTGGGAAACAAACACTAGCACGCCTTACAAGAAACACACTCTGATTTTGAGAAAAGAGCACTCTTCTACTCTACTGTGTTTCCTATAGGGCCAGAACAGTGAGTTTGCTCAGAACAAAAGAACTGTGCTTCCTAAACACATGGGCCATATCTACTTCAACTCTGCTTCAGAAACTGACAAGAACAGTAGCTTCTCTTCATTCCAATATACTGTACTTGCTGGGAACAGATGCGAGTGCTACTTGCACTGTGTATGGCAATTAGATCGTAATAGAGACTCTTCTTACCAGAAAAAACTCTTGCTCGTAGGACCAGAAACTGCATGTGATTCAACTCCATTTCTGACTGGGAAGCAAACACTAGCTCGCCGTCCAAGAAACACACTCTGCTTTTGAGAAAAGAGCACTCTTCTACTCTTCTGTGTTTCCTATAGGGCCAGAACAGTGAGCTTCCTCAGAACAAAAGAACTGTGCTTCCTAAACACACGGGCCATATCTACTTCAACTCTGCTTAGGAAACTGACAAGAACAGTAGCTTCTCTTCAGTCCAATACACTGTACTTGCTGGAAACAGATGTGAGTGCTACTTGCACTCTGTATGGCAATGGGATCGCAAGAGTGACTCTTCATACCAGAAAACAACTCTTGCTCATAAGACCAGAAACTGCATGTGATTCAACTCCATTTCTGAATGGGAAACAAACACTAGCTCGCCTTACAAGAAACACACTCTGCTATTGAGAAAAGAGCACTCTTCTACTCTACTGTGTTTCCTAGAGGGCCAGAACAGTGAGCTTGCTCAGAACAAAAGAACTGTGCTTACTACACACACGGGCCATACCTACTTCAACTCTGCTTATGAAACTGACAAGAACAGGAGCTCTTCTTCAGTCCAACACACTGAATTGCTGGCAAAAGACGCGAGTGCTATTTACACTGTGTGGCAAATGGATCGCAATAGTGACTCTTCTTACCAGAAAATAAGTCTTGCTCCTAGGACCAGAAACTGCATGTGATTCAACTCCATTGCTGACAGGGAAACAAACACTAGCTCACCTTACAAGAAACACACTCTGCTTTTGAGAAAAAGCACTCTTCTACTCTACTGTGTTTCCTATAGGACCAGAACAGTGAGCTTGCTGAGAACAAAAGAACTGTGCTTCCTACACACACGGGCCATATCTACTTCATCTCTGCTTAGGAAACTGACAAGAACAGTAGCTTCTCTTCAGTCCAATACACTGTACTTGTTGGCAACAGATGCGAGTGCTATTTACACTGTGTGGCAAATGGATTGCATTAGTGAATCTTCTTACCAGAAAACAAGTCTTGCTCGTAGGACCAGAAACTGCATGTGATTAAACTCCATTTCTAACAGGGAAACAAACACTAGCTCGCGGTACAAGAAACACACACTGCTTTTGAGAAAAGAGCACTCTTCTACTATACTGTGTTTCCTATAGGGCCAGAACAGGAAGCTAGCTCAGAACAAAAGAACTGTGCTCCTACACACACGGGCCATATCTATTTCCACTCTGCTTAGGAAACTGACAAGAATAGTAGCTTCTCTTCAGTCCAATACACTGTACTTGCTGGGAACAGACGCGAGTGCTATTTGCACTGTGTGGCAAATGGATCGCATTAGTGACTCTACTTACCACAAAACAAGTCTGGCTCGTAGGACCAGAAACTGCATGGGATTCAACTCCATTTCTGACTGGGAAACAAACACTAGCTCGCCTTACAAGAAACACACTCTGCTTTTGAGAAAAGAGCACTCTTCTACTCTACTGTGTTTCCTATAGGGCCAGAACACTGAGCTTGCTCAGAACAAAAGAACTGTTCTTTTTACACACATGGGCCATATCTACTTCAACTCTGCTTAGGAAACTGACAAGAACAGTAGCTTCTCTTCAGTCCAATACACTGTACTTGTTGTCAACAGACGCGAGTGCTATTTGCACTGTGTGGCAAAGGGATCACAATAGTGACTCTTCTTACCAGAAAACAAGTCTTGATCGTAGGACCAGAAACTGCATGTGATTAAACTCCATTTCTAACAGGGAAACAAACACTAGCTCGCAGTACAAGATACACACACTGCTTTTGAGAAAAGAGCACTCTTCTACTATACTGTGTTTCCTATTGGGCCAGAAGAGTGAGCTTCCTCAGAACAAAAGTACTGTGCTTTCTACACACACGGGCCATATCTACTTCAACTCTGCTTAGGAAACTGAAAAGAACAGTAGCTTCTCTTCAGTCGAATACACTGTACTTGCTGGAAACAGATGCGAGTCCTACTTTCACTCTGTATGGCAATGGGATCGCAAGAGTGACGCTTCTTACCAGAAAACAAGTCGGGCTCGTAGGACCAGAAACTGCATTTGATTCAATTCCATTTCTGACTGGGAAACAAACACTAGCTCGCCTTACAAGAAACACAGTCTGCTATTGAGAATAGAGCACTCTTCTACTCTACTGTGTTTCCTATAGGGCCAGAACAGTGAGCATGCTCAGAACAAAAGAACTGTGCTTACTACACACACGGGCCATACCTACTTCAACTCTGCTTAGGAAACTGACAAGAACAGGAGCTCTTCTTCAGTCCAATACACTGTATTGCTGGCAACAGACGCGAGTGCTATTTACACTGTGTGGCAAATGGATCGCAATAGTGTCTCTTCTTACCAGAAAATAAGTCTTGCTCTTAGGACCAGAAACTGCATGTGATTCAACTCCATTTCTGACAGGGAAACAAACACTAGCTCGCCTTACAAGAAACACACACTGCTTTTGAGAAAAGAGCACTCATCTACTCTACTGTGTTTCCTATAGGGCCAGAACAGGGAGCTTGCTCAGAACAAAAGAACTGTGCTCCTACACACACGGGCCATATCTATTTCCACTCTGCTTAGGAAACTGACAAGAATAGTAGCTTCTCTTCAGTCCAATACACTGTACTTGCTGGGAATAGACGCGAGTGCTATTTGCACTGTGTGGCAAATGGATCGCATTAGTGACTCTTCTTACCAGAAAAGAATTCTTGTTCGTATTACAAAAACTGCATGTGATTCAACTCCATTTCTGACTGGGAAACAAACACTAGCTCGCCTTACAAGAAACACACTCTGCTTTTGAGAAAAGAGCACTCTTCTACTCTACTCTGTCTCCTATAGGGCCAGAACAGTGAGCTTGCTCAGAACAAAAGAACTGTTCTTTTTACACACACGGGCCATATCTACTTCAACTCTGCTTAGGAAATTGACAAGAACAGTAGCTTCTCTTCAGTCCAATACACTGTACTTGCTGGGAACAGATGCAAGTGCTATTTGCACTGTGTACGGCAATGGGAGCACAATAGTGCCTCTTCTTAATGGAAAACAAGTCTTGCTCGTAGGACAAGAAACTGCATGTGATTCAACGCCATTTCTGACTGGGAAACAAACACTAGCTCGCCTTACAAGAAAGACACTCTGATTTTGAGAAAAGAGCACTCTTCTACTCTACTGTGTTTCCTAGAGGGCCAGAACAGTGAGCTTGCTCAGAACAAAAGAACTGTGCTTCCTACACACACGGGCCATATCTGTTTCTACTCTGCTTAGGAAACTGACAAAACAGGAGCTTCTCTTCAGTCCAATACACAGTACTTGCTGGGAACTGATGCGAGTGCTATTTGCACTGTGTGGCAAATGGATCACAATAGTGACTCTACTTACCAGAAAACAACTCTTGCTCATAGGACCAGAAACTGCATGTGATTCAACTCCATTTTTGACTGGGAAACAAACACTAGCTCGCCTTCAAGAAACACACTCTGCCTTTGGGAAAAGAGCACTCTTCTACTCTACTGTGTTTCCTATAGGGCCAGAACAGTGAGCTTGCTCAGCATAAAAGAACTAGCTTCCTACACACAAGGGTCATATCTACATCCACTCTGCTTAGGAAACTGACAAGAAGAGGAGCTTCTCTTCAGTCCAATACACAGTACTTGCTGGGAGCAGATACATGTGCTATTTGCACTGTGTGGCAAATGGATCGCAATAGTGACTCTACTTACAAGAAAAGAACTCTTGCTCGTAGGACCAGAAACTGCATGTGATTCAACTCCATTTCTGAACTGGGAAACTAACACTAGCTCGCCTTACAAGAAACACACTCTGCTTTTGAGAAAAGAGCACTCTTCTACTCTACTGTGTTTCCTATATGGCCATAACAGTGAGCTTGCTCAGCATAAAAGAACTAGCTTCCTACACACAAGGGTCATATCTACTTCAACTCTGCTTAGGAAACTGACAAGAACAGTAGCTTCTCTTCAGTCCAATACACTGTACTTGTTGGCAACAGACGCGAGTGCTATTTGCACTGTGTCGCAAATGGATCGCAATAGTGACTCTTCTTACCAGAAAACAAGTCTTGCTCGTAGGACCAGAAACTGCATGTGATTAAACTCCATTTCTAACAGGGAAACAAACACTAGCTCGCAGTACAAGAAACACACACTGCTTTTGAGAAAAGAGCACTCTTCTACTCTACTGTGTTTCCTATAGGGCCAGAACAGGGAGCTTGCTCAGAACAAAAGAACTGTGCTCCTACACACACGGGCCATATCTATTTCCACTCTGCTTAGGAAACTGACAAGAATAGTAGCTTCTCTTCAGTCCAATACACTGTACTTGCTGGGAACAGACGCGAGTGCTATTTGCACTGTGTGGCAAATGGATCGCAATAGTGACTCTTCATACCAGAAAACAAGTCTTCCTCGTAGGACCAGAAACTGCATGTGATTAAACTCCTTTTCTAACAGGGAAACAAACACTATGTCGCAGTACAAGAAACACACTCTGCTTTTGAGAAAAGAGCTCTCTTCTACTATACTGTGTTTCCTATAGGGCCAGAACAGGAAGCTTGCTCAGAACAAAAGAACTGTGCTCCTACACACACGGGCCATAGCTACTTCAACTCTGCTTAGGAAACTGACAAGAACAGGAGCTCTTCTTCAGTCCAATACACTGTATTGCTGGCAACAGACGCGAGTGCTATTTACACTGTGTGGCAAATGGATCGCAATAGTGTCTCTTCTTACCAGAAAATAAGTCTTGCTCTTAGGACCAGAAACTGCATGTGATTCAACTCCATTTCTGACAGGGAAACAAACACTAGCTCGCCTTACAAGAAACACACACTGCTTTTGAGAAAAGAGCACTCTTCTACTCTACTGTGTTTCCTACAGGGCCAGAACAGGGAGCTTGCTCAGAACAAAAGAACTGTGCTCCTACACACACGGGCCATATCTATTTCCACTCTGCTTAGGAAACTGACAAGAATAGTAGCTTCTCTTCAGTCCAATACACTGTACTTGCTGGGAACAGACGCGAGTGCTATTTGCACTGTGTGGCAAATGGATCGCACTAGTGACTCTTCTTACCAGAAAAGAAGTCTTGTTCGTATTACAAAAACTGCATGTGATTCAACTCCATTTCTGACTGGGAAACAAACACTAGCTCGCCTTACAAGAAACACACTCTGCTTTTGAGAAAAGAGCACTCTTCTACTCTACTCTGTCTCCTATAGGGCCAGAACAGTGAGCTTGCTCAGAACAAAAGAACTGTTCTTTTTACACACACGGGCCATATCTACTTCAACTCTGCTTAGGAAATTGACAAGAACAGTAGCTTCTCTTCAGTCCAATACACTGTACTTGCTGGGAACAGATGCGAGTGCTATTTGCACTGTGTACGGCAATGGGAGCACAATAGTGCCTCTTCTTAACGGAAAACAAGTCTTGCTCATAGGACAAGAAACTGCATGTGATTCAACGCCATTTCTGACTGGGAAACAAACACTAGCTCGCCTTACAAGAAAGACACTCTGATTTTGAGAAAAGAGCACTCTTCTACTCTACTGTGTTTCCTAGAGGGCCAGAACAGTGAGCTTGCTCAGAACAAAAGAACTGTGCTTCCTACACACACGGGCCATATCTGTTTCTACTCTGCTTAGGAAACTGACAAAACAGGAGCTTCTCTTCAGTCCAATACACAGTACTTGCTGGGAACTGATGCGAGTGCTATTTGCACTGTGTGGCAAATGGATCACAATAGTGACTCTACTTACCAGAAAACAACTCTTGCTCATAGGACCAGAAACTGCATGTGATTCAACTCCATTTTTGACTGGGAAACAAACACTAGCTCGCCTTCAAGAAACACACTCTGCCTTTGGGAAAAGAGCACTCTTCTACTCTACTGTGTTTCCTATAGGGCCAGAACAGTGAGCTTGCTCAGCATAAAAGAACTAGCTTCCTACACACAAGGGTCATATCTACATCCACTCTGCTTAGGAAACTGACAAGAAGAGGAGCTTCTCTTCAGTCCAATACACAGTACTTGCTGGGAACAGATACATGTGCTATTTGCACTGTGTGGCAAATGGATCGCAATAGTGACTCTACTTACAAGAAAAGAACTCTTGCTCGTAGGACCAGAAACTGCATGTGATTCAACTCCATTTCTGAACTGGGAAACTAACACTAGCTCGCCTTACAAGAAACACACTCTGCTTTTGAGAAAAGAGCACTCTTCTACTCTACTGTGTTTCCTATATGGCCATAACAGTGAGCTTGCTCAGCATAAAAGAACTAGCTTCCTACACACAAGGGTCATATCTACTTCAACTCTGCTTAGGAAACTGACAAGAACAGTAGCTTCTCTTCAGTCCAATACACTGTACTTGTTGGCAACAGACGCGAGTGCTATTTGCACTGTGTCGCAAATGGATCGCAATAGTGACTCTTCTTACCAGAAAACAAGTGTTGCTCGTAGGACCAGAAACTGCATGTGATTAAACTCCATTTCTAACAGGGAAACAAACACTAGCTCGCAGTACAAGAAACACACACTGCTTTTGAGAAAAGAGCACTCTTCTACTCTACTGTGTTTCCTATAGGGCCAGAACAGGGAGCTTGCTCAGAACAAAAGAACTGTGCTCCTACACACACGGGCCATATCTATTTCCACTCTGCTTAGGAAACTGACAAGAATAGTAGCTTCTCTTCAGTCCAATACACTGTACTTGCTGGGAACAGACGCGAGTGCTATTTGCACTGTGTGGCAAATGGATCGCAATAGTGACTCTTCATACCAGAAAACAAGTCTTCCTCGTAGGACCAGAAACTGCATGTGATTAAACTCCTTTTCTAACAGGGAAACAAACACTAGGTCGCAGTACATAACACACTCTGCTTTTGAGAAATGAGCTCTCTTCTACTATACTGTGTTTCCTATAGGGACAGAACAGGAAGCTTGCTCAGAACAAAAGAACTGTGCTCCTACACACACGGGCCATATCTATTTCCACTCTGCTTAGGAAACTGACAAATATAGTAGCTTCTCTTCAGTCCAATACACTGTACTTGCTGGGAACAGACGCGAGTGCTATTTGCACTGTGTGGCAAATGGATCGCATTAGTGACTCTTCTTACCAGAAAACAAGTTTGCTCGTAGGACAAGAAACTGCATGTGATTCAACTCCGTTTCTGACTGGGAAACAAACACTAGCTCGCCTTACAAGAAAGACACTCTGCTTTTGAGAAAAGAGCTCTCTTCTACTCTACTGTGTTTCCTAGAGGGCCAGAACAGTGAGCTTCCTCAGAACAAAAGAACTGTGCTTTCTACACACACGGGTCATATCTACTTCAACTCTGCTTAGGAAACTGACAAGAACAGTAGCTTCTCTTCAGTCCAATACACTGTACTTGCTGGGAACAGACGCAAGTGCTATTTGCACTGTGTATGGCAATGGGAGCACAATAGTGACTCTTCTTACCAGAAAACAAGTCTTGCTCGTAGGACAATAAACTGCATGTGATTCAATTCCATTTCTGACTGGGAAACAAACACTAGCACGCCTTACAAGAAACACACTCTGATTTTGAGAAAAGAGCACTCTTCTACTCTACTGTGTTTCCTATAGGGCCAGAACAGTGAGTTTGCTCAGAACAAAAGAACTGTGCTTCCTAAACACATGGGCCATATCTACTTCAACTCTGCTTCAGAAACTGACAAGAACAGTAGCTTCTCTTCATTCCAATATACTGTACTTGCTGGGAACAGATGCGAGTGCTACTTGCACTGTGTATGGCAATTAGATCGTAATAGAGACTCTTCTTACCAGAAAAAACTCTTGCTCGTAGGACCAGAAACTGCATGTGATTCAACTCCATTTCTGACTGGGAAGCAAACACTAGCTCGCCGTCCAAGAAACACACTCTGCTTTTGAGAAAAGAGCACTCTTCTACTCTTCTGTGTTTCCTATAGGGCCAGAACAGTGAGCTTCCTCAGAACAAAAGAACTGTGCTTCCTAAACACACGGGCCATATCTACTTCAACTCTGCTTAGGAAACTGACAAGAACAGTAGCTTCTCTTCAGTCCAATACACTGTACTTGCTGGAAACAGATGTGAGTGCTACTTGCACTCTGTATGGCAATGGGATCGCAAGAGTGACTCTTCATACCAGAAAACAACTCTTGCTCATAAGACCAGAAACTGCATGTGATTCAACTCCATTTCTGAATGGGAAACAAACACTAGCTCGCCTTACAAGAAACACACTCTGCTATTGAGAAAAGAGCACTCTTCTACTCTACTGTGTTTCCTAGAGGGCCAGAACAGTGAGCTTGCTCAGAACAAAAGAACTGTGCTTACTACACACACGGGCCATACCTACTTCAACTCTGCTTATGAAACTGACAAGAACAGGAGCTCTTCTTCAGTCCAACACACTGAATTGCTGGCAAAAGACGCGAGTGCTATTTACACTGTGTAGCAAATGGATCGCAATAGTGACTCTTCTTACCAGAAAATAAGTCTTGCTCCTAGGACCAGAAACTGCATGTGATTCAACTCCATTGCTGACAGGGAAACAAACACTAGCTCGCCTTACAAGAAACACACTCTGCTTTTGAGAAAAAGCACTCTTCTACTCTACTGTGTTTCCTATAGGACCAGAACAGTGAGCTTGCTGAGAACAAAAGAACTGTGCTTCCTACACACACGGGCCATATCTACTTCAACTCTGCTTAGGAAACTGACAAGAACAGTAGCTTCTCTTCAGTCCAATACACTGTACTTGTTGGCAACAGATGCGAGTGCTATTTACACTGTGTGGCAAATGGATTGCATTAGTGAATCTTCTTACCAGAAAACAAGTCTTGCTCGTAGGACCAGAAACTGCATGTGATTAAACTCCATTTCTAACAGGGAAACAAACACTAGCTCGCGGTACAAGAAACACACACTGCTTTTGAGAAAAGAGCACTCTTCTACTATACTGTGTTTCCTATAGGGCCAGAACAGGAAGCTAGCTCAGAACAAAAGAACTGTGCTCCTACACACACGGGCCATATCTATTTCCACTCTGCTTAGGAAACTGACAAGAATAGTAGCTTCTCTTCAGTCCAATACACTGTACTTGCTGGGAACAGACGCGAGTGCTATTTGCACTGTGTGGCAAATGGATCGCATTAGTGACTCTACTTACCACAAAACAAGTCTGGCTCGTAGGACCAGAAACTGCATGGGATTCAACTCCATTTCTGACTGGGAAACAAACACTAGCTCGCCTTACAAGAAACACACTCTGCTTTTGAGAAAAGAGCACTCTTCTACTCTACTGTGTTTCCTATAGGGCCAGAACACTGAGCTTGCTGAGAACAAAAGAACTGTTCTTTTTACACACATGGGCCATATCTACTTCAACTCTGCTTAGGAAACTGACAAGAACAGTAGCTTCTCTTCAGTCCAATACACTGTACTTGTTGTCAACAGACGCGAGTGCTATTTGCACTGTGTGGCAAAGGGATCACAATAGTGACTCTTCTTACCAGAAAACAAGTCTTGATCGTAGGACCAGAAACTGCATGTGATTAAACTCCATTTCTAACAGGGAAACAAACACTAGCTCGCAGTACAAGATACACACACTGCTTTTGAGAAAAGAGCACTCTTCTACTATACTGTGTTTCCTATTGGGCCAGAAGAGTGAGCTTCCTCAGAACAAAAGTACTGTGCTTTCTACACACACGGGCCATATCTACTTCAACTCTGCTTAGGAAACTGACAAGAACAGTAGCTTCTCTTCAGTCGAATACACTGTACTTGCTGGAAACAGATGCGAGTCCTACTTTCACTCTGTATGGCAATGGGATCGCAAGAGTGACTCTTCTTACCAGAAAACAAGTCGGCCTCGTAGGACCAGAAAGTGCATTTGATTCAACTCCATTTCTGAACTGGGAAACAAACACTAGCTCGCCTTACAAGAAACACAGTCTGCTATTGAGAAAAGAGCACTCTTCTACTCTACTGTGTTTCCTATAGGGCCAGAACAGTGAGCATGCTCAGAACAAAAGAACTGTGCTTACTACACACACGGGCCATACCTACTTCAACTCTGCTTAGGAAACTGACAAGAACAGGAGCTCTTCTTCAGTCCAATACACTGTATTGCTGGCAACAGACGCGAGTGCTATTTACACTGTGTGGCAAATGGATCGCAATAGTGTCTCTTCTTACCAGAAAATAAGTCTTGCTCTTAGGACCAGAAACTGCATGTGATTCAACTCCATTTCTGACAGGGAAACAAACACTAGCTCGCCTTACAAGAAACACACACTGCTTTTGAGAAAAGAGCACTCTTCTACTCTACTGTGTTTCCTATAGGGCCAGAACAGGGAGCTTGCTCAGAACAAAAGAACTGTGCTCCTACACACACGGGCCATATCTATTTCCACTCTGCTTAGGAAACTGACAAGAATAGTAGCTTCTCTTCAGTCCAATACACTGTACTTGCTGGGAACAGACGCGAGTGCTATTTGCACTGTGTGGCAAATGGATCGCATTAGTGACTCTTCTTACCAGAAAAGAAGTCTTGTTCGTATTACAAAAACTGCATGTGATTCAACTCCATTTCTGACTGGGAAACAAACACTAGCTCGCCTTACAAGAAACACACTCTGCTTTTGAGAAAAGAGCACTCTTCTACTCTCCTCTGTCTCCTATAGGGCCAGAACAGTGAGCTTGCTCAGAACAAAAGAACTGTTCTTTTTACACACACGGGCCATATCTACTTCAACTCTGCTTAGGAAATTGACAAGAACAGTAGCTTCTCTTCAGTCCAATACACTGTACTTGCTGGGAACAGACGCGAGTGCTATTTGCACTGTGTACGGCAATGGGAGCACAATAGTGCCTCTTCTTAAGGGAAAACAAGTCTTGCTCGTAGGACAAGAAACTGCATGTGATTCAACGCCATTTCTGACTGGGAAACAAACACTAGCTCGCCTTACAAGAAAGACACTCTGATTTTGAGAAAAGAGCACTCTTCTACTCTACTGTGTTTCCTAGAGGACCAGAACAGTGAGCTTGCTCAGAACAAAAGAACTGTGCTTCCTACACACACGGGCCATATCTATTGCCACTCTGCTTTGGAAACTGACAAAACAGGAGCTTCTCTTCAGTCCAATACACAGTACTTGCTGGGAACTGATGCGAGTGCTATTTGCACTGTGTGGCAATTGGATCTCAATAGTGACTCTACTTACCAGAAAACAACTCTTGCTCGTAGGACCAGAAACTGCATGTGATTCAACTCCATTTTTGACTGGGAAACAAACACTAGCTCGCCTTCAAGAAACACACTCTGCCTTTGGGAAAAGAGCACTCTTCTACTCTACTGTGTTTCCTATAGGGCCAGAACAGTGAGCTTGCTCAGCATAAAAGAACTAGCTTCCTACACACAAGGGTCATATCTACATCCACTCTGCTTAGGAAACTGACAAGAAGAGGAGCTTCTCTTCAGTCCAATACACAGTACTTGCTGGGAGCAGATACATGTGCTATTTGCACTGTGTGGCAAATGGATCGCAATAGTGACTCTACTTACAAGAAAAGAACTCTTGCTCGTAGGACCAGAAACTGCATGTGATTCAACTCCATTTCTGAACTGGGAAACTAACACTAGCTCGCCTTACAAGAAACACACTCTGCTTTTGAGAAAAGAGCACTCTTCTACTCTACTGTGTTTCCTATATGGCCATAACAGTGAGCTTGCTCAGCATAAAAGAACTAGCTTCCTACACACAAGGGTCATATCTACTTCAACTCTGCTTAGGAAACTGACAAGAACAGTAGCTTCTCTTCAGTCCAATACACTGTACTTGTTGGCAACAGACGCGAGTGCTATTTGCACTGTGTCGCAAATGGATCGCAATAGTGACTCTTCTTACCAGAAAACAAGTCTTGCTCGTAGGACCAGAAACTGCATGTGATTAAACTCCATTTCTAACAGGGAAACAAACACTAGCTCGCAGTACAAGAAACACACACTGCTTTTGAGAAAAGAGCACTCTTCTACTCTACTGTGTTTCCTATAGGGCCAGAACAGGGAGCTTGCTCAGAACAAAAGAACTGTGCTCCTACACACACGGGCCATATCTATTTCCACTCTGCTTAGGAAACTGACAAGAATAGTAGCTTCTCTTCAGTCCAATACACTGTACTTGCTGGGAACAGACGCGAGTGCTATTTGCACTGTGTGGCAAATGGATCGCAATAGTGACTCTTCATACCAGAAAACAAGTCTTCCTCGTAGGACCAGAAACTGCATGTGATTAAACTCCTTTTCTAACAGGGAAACAAACACTATGTCGCAGTACAAGAAACACACTCTGCTTTTGAGAAAAGAGCTCTCTTCTACTATACTGTGTTTCCTATAGGGCCAGAACAGGAAGCTTGCTCAGAACAAAAGAACTGTGCTCCTACACACACGGGCCATATCTATTTCCACTCTGCTTAGGAAACTGACAAATATAGTAGCTTCTCTTCAGTCCAATACACTGTACTTGCTGGGAACAGACGCGAGTGCTATTTGCACTGTGTGGCAAATGGATCGCATTAGTGACTCTTCTTACCAGAAAACAAGTCTTGCTCGTAGGACAAGAAACTGCATGTGATTCAACTCCGTTTCTGACTGGGAAACAAACACTAGCTCGCCTTACAAGAAAGACACTCTGCTTTTGAGAAAAGAGCTCTCTTCTACTCTACTGTGTTTCCTAGAGGGCCAGAACAGTGAGCTTCCTCAGAACAAAAGAACTGTGCTTTCTACACACACGGGTCATATCTACTTCAACTCTGCTTAGGAAATTGACAAGAACAGTAGCTTCTCTTCAGTCCAATACACTGTACTTGCTGGGAACAGACGCAAGTGCTATTTGCACTGTGTACGGCAATGGGAGCACAATAGTGACTCTTCTTACCAGAAAACAAGTCTTGCTCGTAGGACAATAAACTGCATGTGATTCAATTCCATTTCTGACTGGGAAACAAACACTAGCACGCCTTACAAGAAACACACTCTGATTTTGAGAAAAGAGCACTCTTCTACTCTACTGTGTTTCCTATAGGGCCAGAACAGTGAGTTTGCTCAGAACAAAAGAACTGTGCTTCCTAAACACATGGGCCATATCTACTTCAACTCTGCTTCAGAAACTGACAAGAACAGTAGCTTCTCTTCATTCCAATATACTGTACTTGCTGGGAACAGATGCGAGTGCTACTTGCACTGTGTATGGCAATTAGATCGTAATAGAGACTCTTCTTACCAGAAAAAACTCTTGCTCGTAGGACCAGAAACTGCATGTGATTCAACTCCATTTCTGACTGGGAAGCAAACACTAGCTCGCCGTCCAAGAAACACACTCTGCTTTTGAGAAAAGAGCACTCTTCTACTCTTCTGTGTTTCCTATAGGGCCAGAACAGTGAGCTTCCTCAGAACAAAAGAACTGTGCTTCCTAAACACACGGGCCATATCTACTTCAACTCTGCTTAGGAAACTGACAAGAACAGTAGCTTCTCTTCAGTCCAATACACTGTACTTGCTGGAAACAGATGTGAGTGCTACTTGCACTCTGTATGGCAATGGGATCGCAAGAGTGACTCTTCATACCAGAAAACAACTCTTGCTCATAAGACCAGAAACTGCATGTGATTCAACTCCATTTCTGAATGGGAAACAAACACTAGCTCGCCTTACAAGAAACACACTCTGCTATTGAGAAAAGAGCACTCTTCTACTCTACTGTGTTTCCTAGAGGGCCAGAACAGTGAGCTTGCTCAGAACAAAAGAACTGTGCTTACTACACACACGGGCCATACCTACTTCAACTCTGCTTATGAAACTGACAAGAACAGGAGCTCTTCTTCAGTCCAACACACTGAATTGCTGGCAAAAGACGCGAGTGCTATTTACACTGTGTGGCAAATGGATCGCAATAGTGACTCTTCTTACCAGAAAATAAGTCTTGCTCCTAGGACCAGAAACTGCATGTGATTCAACTCCATTGCTGACAGGGAAACAAACACTAGCTCGCCTTACAAGAAACACACTCTGCTTTTGAGAAAAAGCACTCTTCTACTCTACTGTGTTTCCTATAGGACCAGAACAGTGAGCTTGCTGAGAACAAAAGAACTGTGCTTCCTACACACACGGGCCATATCTACTTCAACTCTGCTTAGGAAACTGACAAGAACAGTAGCTTCTCTTCAGTCCAATACACTGTACTTGTTGGCAACAGACGCGAGTGCTATTTACACTGTGTGGCAAATGGATTGCATTAGTGAATCTTCTTACCAGAAAACAAGTCTTGCTCGTAGGACCAGAAACTGCATGTGATTAAACTCCATTTCTAACAGGGAAACAAACACTAGCTCGCGGTACAAGAAACACACACTGCTTTTGAGAAAAGAGCACTCTTCTACTATACTGTGTTTCCTATAGGGCCAGAACAGGAAGCTAGCTCAGAACAAAAGAACTGTGCTCCTACACACACGGGCCATATCTATTTCCACTCTGCTTAGGAAACTGACAAGAATAGTAGCTTCTCTTCAGTCCAATACACTGTACTTGCTGGGAACAGACGCGAGTGCTATTTGCACTGTGTGGCAAATGGATCGCATTAGTGACTCTACTTACAAGTCTGGCTCGTAGGACCAGAAACTGCATGGGATTCAACTCCATTTCTGACTGGGAAACAAACACTAGCTCGCCTTACAAGAAACACACTCTGCTTTTGAGAAAAGAGCACTCTTCTACTCTACTGTGTTTCCTATAGGGCCAGAACACTGAGCTTGCTGAGAACAAAAGAACTGTTCTTTTTACACACATGGGCCATATCTACTTCAACTCTGCTTAGGAAACTGACAAGAACAGTAGCTTCTCTTCAGTCCAATACACTGTACTTGTTGTCAACAGACGCGAGTGCTATTTGCACTGTGTGGCAAAGGGATCACAATAGTGACTCTTCTTACCAGAAAACAAGTCTTGATCGTAGGACCAGAAACTGCATGTGATTAAACTCCATTTCTAACAGGGAAACAAACACTAGCTCGCAGTACAAGATACACACACTGCTTTTGAGAAAAGAGCACTCTTCTACTATACTGTGTTTCCTATTGGGCCAGAAGAGTGAGCTTCCTCAGAACAAAAGTACTGTGCTTTCTACACACACGGGCCATATCTACTTCAACTCTGCTTAGGAAACTGACAAGAACAGTAGCTTCTCTTCAGTCGAATACACTGTACTTGCTGGAAACAGATGCGAGTCCTACTTTCACTCTGTATGGCAATGGGATCGCAAGAGTGACTCTTCTTACCAGAAAACAAGTCGGGCTCGTAGGACCAGAAAGTGCATTTGATTCAACTCCATTTCTGACTGGGAAACAAACACTAGCTCGCCTTACAAGAAACACAGTCTGCTATTGAGAAAAGAGCACTCTTCTACTCTACTGTGTTTCCTATAGGGCCAGAACAGTGAGCATGCTCAGAACAAAAGAACTGTGCTTACTACACACACGGGCCATACCTACTTCAACTCTGCTTAGGAAACTGACAAGAACAGGAGCTCTTCTTCAGTCCAATACACTGTATTGCTGGCAACAGACGCGAGTGCTATTTACACTGTGTGGCAAATGGATCGCAATAGTGTCTCTTCTTACCAGAAAATAAGTCTTGCACTTAGGACCAGAAACTGCATGTGATTCAACTCCATTTCTGACAGGGAAACAAACACTAGCTCGCCTTACAAGAAACACACCCTGCTTTTGAGAAAAGAGCACTCTTCTACTCTACTGTGTTTCCTATAGGGCCAGAACAGGGAGCTTGCTCAGAACAAAAGAACTGTGCTCCTACACACATGGGCCATATCTATTTCCACTCTGCTTAGGAAACTGACAAGAATAGTAGCTTCTCTTCAGTCCAATACACTGTACTTGCTGGGAACAGACGCGAGTGCTATTTGCACTGTGTGGCAAATGGATCGCATTAGTGACTCTTCTTACCAGAAAAGAAGTCTTGTTCGTATTACAAAAACTGCATGTGATTCAACTCCATTTCTGACTGGGAAACAAACACTAGCTCGCCTTACAAGAAACACACTCTGCTTTTGAGAAAAGAGCACTCTTCTACTCTACTCTGTCTCCTATAGGGCCAGAACAGTG
>NW_026737426.1:0-41039 GCF_949786415.1 Peromyscus eremicus | reverse complement strand
TCTTCCATCTCTTGCATTCTGTTGGTTATACTTGCATCTGAAGTTCCTGTTCATTTACTCAGATTTTCTATTTCCAGCATTCCCTCTGTTTGTGTCTTCTTCATTTTTTTCTATTTCCCTTTTCAGGTCTTGGACTGTTTCCTTCATCTGTTTCATTGCTTTTTCATGATTTTCTTTCAGGGAGTTATTGTTTTCTTCTGCTTTATTTGTCCTTTCCACTAGTTTTTTTTAACAGCATTCTTCCCATTTTTTGTTTGTCTTTTCCTTAACTTCATTTTTGATTTTTTCTATATAAGTCTCTACCCTCCTCATGATATTATTCATTAGGTTGCTTTCTTCTGCTTCTTCCATTTTGCGATGTTCAGGTCTAGCTGTTGGAGGAGGGCTAGGTTCTGGTGATGCTGTATTGTTCTTTATTTTGTTGTATGTACTTCTGCCTTGACGTCTGCCCATCTCCTTGTGGATTTGTTCTTGGTCTTATCAGCACTCTTGGTCCAGACAGAGCTAACAGATTCAGGAAGCCTCTCTCTGGTCCAGATGGAAGCTCTCTTGTCCAGATGGGAGCTCTGGGGTAGGATGGGAGCTGGGGGCTGGTCTCTAAGTCTCAGGAAGTGCTAATAAAAGATTACTTTTATTTCATGTATGTAGTGGTTTGTATATGCCTATGTGCATCACATATGTGCAGTGTCTTCAGAGTCAAGAAGAAGGCAGAGGGTCTCTTGGAACTAGAGTTACAGATGGTTGTAAACTCTAATGTCAGTACTGGGACTAGGGGCTGTGTCCTCTAGAAAGACAGTTAAGAGGCCTTAACCACTGAATCATCTCTGGTCATTTAGAAACATCTTAAAACTTAATCTGTAAAGTAACTTGTTTTTGCTCATTATAAGTTATATGATTGCTGAGAAAATTCTGTGTTTTTGTGTTTGTTTCTAAATATAACAGTAAGCTGTGATCTTTCAAAAGAAAATGTTGCTTTGTTTGAAGTGAATCACAGTGTTTTCATAAACCTTTAGGAAGAAGATGGCAGACAAATGAGCATTTTGGCTTTCTTAGTTAAAAAGACTTAGTGGGCATGGGTGGCAGCTGCTGAAGTCCATCTAGTCAAAACTCATTAGTACCATACTGTGAATGTTACTCAATGCAAACTAACCTAACAGCCTGTTAATATTTCTCTGGAGATAAAATAGCTTCTCTGGATAATGTACATTTGGGCAGTTTAAAAATATCAATTTGTGCTAATGGAATAACTCATTTATAGCTTTAAGACTCTAGTGGACATTGGATAAGAGATCCAATTCTTCAGATTACTTGTTCTGTTGGGCAAGAAGCATTTATTAATAGTCTTCCTTGAATATAATCCAATCTAATAGTTAGCTTTCCCTCTTTTTTGTTTTGTTTTGTTTTTTTTTTTTTTGTTTTGTTTTGTTTTTCGAGACAGGGTTTCTCTGTGTAGCTTTGTGCCTTTCCTGGAACTCACTTGGTAGCCCAGGCTGGCCTTGAACTCACAGAGATCCTCCTGGCTCTGCCTCCCGAGTGCTGGAATTAAAGGCGTGCGCCACCACCGCCCGGCCAGCTTTCCCTCTTTATAGAACATTTTATAAACAACATTTAATTCTCATTAGTGTTTTATTTATTTATTTATTTATTTATTTATTTATTTATTTATTTACTCAGTATTTATTTTTGCTCTGCTGAGCATCAGATCAAGGGCCTTCTTCATGCTAGGCAAACATTCAACTTCTCCACTATACAACCAGCCTGCCCCAAATGTATTATGGCACAATTTGATTTGTGAAACAGTTTCCAAGAGATATTTTGAACTTCAATACATTAATAAATAAAGGAGAAGTATAGTTCATAAAAGCTTCTTGGTAAACAGGAAACTAAGAGAGATAAGTGGTGGAATCATAGCCTATAATTTATCATGATAGAATGTTATGCTTTTATAATTCCTTATAACGTACTTAGCATTTTAAGAGGGTTTTAAATTATTAGATTATATAAAGAATTGTGGAGTTGATTTATATGTTTTGCAGATGATTAAACTGATGTTAAAATAAGATAGTCAAATAATTTTGCATTGCCATTATTTCCAAAGCAGAACTGAAATTAGTTACCCCTTGTGGTGATTTCTTGAGTCTGGGTAACAGCTAATGTAGGCTCTAGAAGTATCTTATGTTCTTTGCTGTCTCTGTACCCTCTCCTCACCTTGGCTTTCATATATTCTCTTAGGAAAATATGTAACTTGGGTCTTCAAATCTTCATTAAATTTGAGGAAAACTGATTTTCTAGAGAAATTATTCCCATGATTATTTCAAGATTATCTTCAGCATTCTAGGGCTGATTTAAGAATCAGAGAGACTTGCAACAGGACTTGGAAAGTTTCTATTACTTGCCTACTAATTGTAATCAAAGCAATCTTCACATTCTCTAGACCGTCTCAAGGAATCCCAGACTTAATTCTTTTAGACCCAGATATTCATTCCATGAATGCTTGCTTAGTTGTTCTATTGCTGTGAAGAAACACCAAGACCGCAGCAACTCTTGTAAAGGAAAGCATTAATTTGAGGCTTGCTTACAGTTTCAGAAATTCAGTCCATTAGCATCATGGCAGAGATCATGGCAGCAGGGAGGATGATGTCAGGCAGGTGTAGCACTGGAGAGCTATATCTAAGAGCTACATTCTGGTCAGTAGACTGACAGAAAGACTGGGCCTAGCATGGAATTTTTAAACATCAAAGCCCATTCCCAGTGACACACTTCCTCCAACAAGACCATAACTACTCCAGCAAGGCTACACCTCCTAATACCTCTAATCCTTCTCAAATAGTTCCACTCCCTGGTGACTAACCATTCAATTAAAAGAGCCTGTGGGGGCCATTCTTATTCAAACCACCACAAATGTGAAGTCTATATCAACCTTTATAACATGGAATAATGAATGATCTAGAAGTCCTTGAGTAGCCACAAGGGACTCAGCAGGGACTCGTCACTTGTTTCTTCAATGTATTAGGAAGTAGCAGACATTTTTCCCATAAATACAAATGAAAGGTAACACTGCTATTTGGGAGTTCATACACACTCTTGGAGGTTGCAGTGTACTTAATATCCAAGACTCCTTTATACTTGCTCCAACAGACACTGAGGTCAGCTAAGAAAAATTTTGTCTCTCCAGAATATATAGCTCCAGATAATCAGTAAGAGTAAAATGAAGGAGAGCTGATACTCAATTCAGATGCTGTAAGTAAAGGTGAATGAAATCCTATTATCATGAAGATCTACAGCAGGTCACTTAGGGAAGAAGAGAGAGTTAAGAGTCATTTGCAGAGGTATCACAGACTAGCTATACTACAGATTGGTAAAAATTGTAATATAAAGAAGCTCTCCCAGGGTATATATTCTTATAGAACAGTGGTTTCTCAACTTTCCTAATGCCATGACCCCTTTATTTCAGTTCCTCATATTGTCGTGACCCCCAACCATAAAATTATTTTTATTACTACTTCATAACTGTAATTTTGCTACTGTTATAATTTAATACCTGTGTTTTCCCATGGTCTTAGGCAACCCCTGTGAAGGGTTGTTAGACCCCCAAATGGGTCACAGCCCACAGGTTGAGAAGCACTGTTATAGAACCAGACTATTATGTCAGTCAAATAAGGAATTTGTGCAAAATATTGTTTGTCTTATATTCTTTGTCATTTACTCAGTTGTGTTTTTATCCAAAGAGTTGTTCTCTTCTGGATTTCTAATGATAAATATGAGCCAATTCCATCACCACGTTGCTCATATTCTTGACATTTCTGCACTTCATAACTAAGTTGTTGAATATGAAGATAGCCCCTTCTATTACCTAGTTATACAACATTTCTCCATTGAGTTGTTAGAGGACTAGAGGAATGTATTTATTATGACCTGATACAGATTCATTCCAACTCCTCATGTGGTGATATTTGGAAGAGTTTTCATGGGAATGTGGCTAACAATTTACACTATGGATAGAACTAATTATAAAAAAATTGAAGGTTCTTGCTCGTTAGTAGTAAGAATCAGTGAAAGAATGTGGTCAACCACCCTTCATGTTAAATAAAAACTAAAGCTTATCTTCAGTAAAATCTTGAAGACAAGAAAAATCAAGGTATCTAAAACTATGGATCTACTGTTGCTGAGGTGACTGAGGTAACACTGTCCTTCTCTGGACTTTATGATTTTACCCTGATTCCATTTTGTATCTGCTCAGGTGCTTTTCAGCCCCTAGCCCTCTGAATAGTCACATCTACCTTGTGTTTAGAACTTTCGCCGGGCGGTGGTGGCGCCCGCCTTTAATCCCAGCACTCGGGAGGCAGAGCCAGGCGGATCTCTGTGAGTTTGAGGCCAGCCTGGGCTACCAAGTGAGTTCCAGGAAAGGCGCAAAGCTACACAGAGAAACCCTGTCTCGAAAAACAAAACAAAACAAAAAAAAAAAAAGAACTTTCCCTGATCCTGACTGACCATAGCCCAGATGCATACCCAAAAATATCTGCTGAATGTATAGCCAAAACAGTATTACCAGGGTCTCCTGACCTACCCTTGATAATAATGTCATTGTGGTTTTTACCTTTAAAAAAATGTCCTCCTGAGCTTTGGTACTTGAGGGTTCTCAGAGCCTGCTCTCAGTCATGAGCTTATAAGGACTCTGATTTGGCCTTATATGCATGTCCTGTAACTTTCTCTCTTGAACTGTAACTTGCCACTAGCCATGTCAGAAGAGCAGCAGGTGGCGATTGAAGTTCAAGGTATCAATCCACCAGGAGGTAACTCTTTGATGGGTCAATCTTGTTTAAGAAAGGCTATGAGACTACAGACCCCGGAATGTCTTTTGCTTCTGTTGTGCCTTTATATGTTTGCTGCTACAATCTTTCTCTGGTATCTGGCATGGTGTGAGTGGATATGGGGAGACTCCCCCCACCCACTGCCTATAATATAGTGTGTTTATGTCATGAAAACACCCTGATCTACTGGTTATTTTTATCTGTGGATTGTCAAGAAGATGATTCCTCCCTATGGGGTTCTGTGTAATTGATAATTATGATGATAGTCTATACAGAGTTTTGATAAATAAAAATAAATACAAGGATATGTTTAATAGTTAAGACCCATGAGTTCCACCTATGAGCTGCTTTAGATCACAGCTCAGATTGATGATTAGGAAAAACATTTGAGTCCAGGAGCCAAGCTGGCTCTAATTCTCTTTATGCTGAAAAGATACATTCACAGGTTTCAGTGTGCACTATTAGCTGAAACAAAGCTTCAAAATGACTTTAGATTAGACCAGACGCCTTGCTAAATGGTTTTTAAGATAAGCATTCCCAGAAAAACAATCTGTAGTTCACAAAGACACATAGCTGAGCTGTCTAATTCATTAGACATCATGATTCATTAGACATGATATCATATATATGATACAGCCCAACTATTGCTAGCTGATGGATGATTAATTCCTTGTACCCATTCCTTACCTCAATTTGCTGATATAAGTATGTACCCTGAAGAGTCAAATTTCAGCTGACTGATTGTTTTTTTATGTATAAAAATGTTGGGTCTTGGTATTGCACAAATAACAGGGAGTAGAACACCAAATTCTAGAAACAGAGGCAACTTTTATTCAAAAACACTACAGGGAAAGAAATCCTGACTAGTCAGGGCTACAGAGAATAATTTGACTCTGTAGCCACCAAAGAGGGATACAGGTTTCTTTTGATAGTCAGGGGTTACACACAGGGCAGAGAGTGCATTTTGAGATTTAAAGCATCATGGTGCCACAGTATCTTGGGAGTACTGATTAGAGCTGATGCTAAGAGATTTGGGGTATCTCAGGAATGTTGACCTGAGCCTGAACTAGAGGATTTATGACATTCTGGGCATTTCCACGTCTCAAGACTTGGAACTCTCTGGACACCTATGGGGTCCGAAAGGAATCTGGAATTTACTACTTCTAAATACAGAGTGTTAGTTCAAAATGTTTACATAGTTGTGAGTTAGTTTGAATTGCCTTTCCCCTGACTAGTACATGTGTTTTTACCTATAATTATTCACTTGAGGAAAAATAGAATGTAGCCCCTTTGTGACTCCTGTATTTTCTGAAAGATTCTGTTGGGGTATATAAGTGGTTGAGGGAGAGAGAACAAAGGAGAATAAAGAAGGAGACCATCAAGCGAGCATGTGAGTGTCTTTTTCCTTAGCCCTCTCAGATAGAAAAGTCTTAGTTATGCTGACTCTGTGAATTCCTTTTTGAGCCCTGGGCTGCCTAGAGGCTGGCCTTCCAAAGTGCAATAATAACACTACAGAGACATGATTAAAGATAAACTGACAAGTGTGAATCTTTGAAATGTCTGGATTGTCAGGAAGAAACTGACAGTGCTTACAATAGAAGAAGACATATTTTGGTAATGTGTGAATTTAAAATGCAGTGGGATAGTTAGGAAGAAAGATCAATGCAATGTTTTTGAAAGCTCTGAGAGCTAGTAGTACCAAATAAGTTAAAATTCCACAATTAATTTTCATATCATAGATACTTTGAGTAAGAAATGTATGTTTATTATATAGTACATGTTCATGATTTAAAAAGACTCATAAAGTACATAAAGTCAATTAAATTAAAGTGGAAATACATCATGTGTTGTTCCCCTTAACACTACCATGTGGTCTCTGTATAAATATTAAGTGTCTCTTTTATTTTCTAAGAGCATCTCAGTGTGTATTTGTGCATATATGTCTTTTGTTTTTATAGTTTGCTTTGCAAAATTGGAAAGATTATATATTTGGTACTGGAAGGTTTTCACTGAATATGGAGCTTAGAATTTATTATTATTTTATATTACTCAAAATAACATTTTGATGAACTACATTTTCTTTCCACTAAGTGTTATTATTTAATACTCCATTAAAATCATTTGCATTTCTTCAAATCTCATTGTTCACTACTGAAAATACACTGCTATCCATATTTTTCAAACTTTAGCTTTCCATATATGTTTTAGTATTTCTGTAAGATAAATTTTTAAAATATTTTTTGTTGAATCAGAAAACATTATCATTAAAAATTACAAGAATATTGTCACAGAAAAACTTCATTCAATGTGTATTGATAATATTAATTTCTCCCCTCATATTTTGCCAGATCCTCCCTCATTTCCCTGTCTGCACAACTCCGTATTATTTCTCTTAAATGAAACAAGAACCAAAAGCATTGAGCTGTTTTCCAACTACACCTGGACAATGGGCCTGCCCTGGGATGGGGTCACTACATCAAAGTGTCACTCCATTTCTATTTTTTTTGTTTGTTTAGTTTTATTTTTGAGTTCTTTGTATATTCTAGATACTAATCTTCTATAAGTTATGCCATTGGTAAAAGTTTATTTTCCATTCTGTAAGCTACATTTTGACTGCATTATGTTGTTTTTTGCTATACAGAAACCTTTTAGTTTCATTTGTTCTCATTTGTCAGTTGTTGACCTGTATTATTAGAGTCCTTTTCAGGAAGTTCTTTCCTGTCCTGGTTAGTTTGAGCGTATTCCCTACTTTCTCCTGTATTAGATTTAGGGTATTAGGTCTTATATTGAGATTCTAGATCCATTTAGAGTTAAGTTCTATACAGAGTGAGAGATAAAGATCTGGTTTCATTCCTGTACACACAGCCATCCAGTTTGACCAGCACTCCGTTGAAGATGCTGTCTTTTCTCCCATTGGCCTTGGTCAAAAGTCAGGTATCAGGTTTGTGGTTCTTCCAGCACCTTTTTAATTGTTTGATATTATTTTTTAGATATTCTGGTTTTATATGTGTGTATGTATGTATTTTCATGTGAAATTTAAAGTGCTTTTTTCATCTTGTATAAAGAAATGTGTTGGACTTTTAATGGGGATTATATTAAATGTAGGTTGCTTTTGGTAGGATGGCCGTTTTTACAATATTAATTCTACCAATCCTTAAGCATACATAGTCTTTCCATCTTCTTCAATGTCTTAAAAGGTTTTATTATACAAGTCTTTTACTTCCTTAATTTGATTTATTCCAGGAAAATTTGAAGCCATTTTGATTGGCATTGTTTCCCTTATTCCTTTCTCAATATGCTTGTTGTTTACATATAGGAAAGGTCCTGAGTTTTTTATTTTTTTAGGTTCTGACTTTTGTATTAAGTTTGTATCCTGATACTTTCATGATGAATGGATTTATGATATTTTTGTGGAATCTTTAGGATCATTTATGTATTAAAAATATCATGTAAATAAGAATATTTGGCTTCTTCCTTTCCTGTTTGTATCTCCTTGATTTCTTTTACTTGTCTTATTTCTCTAGCTAAGACTTCAGATATTATATTAAACAGGAATGAAAAGAGTGGGCATTCCTGTCTTGTTCTTGATTTTAGTGGAAATGCTTTGAGTTTCTGTCAATTTAGGTTGAGGTTCGCTGTGGACTTGCTGTATTGCCTTTATTATATTGAGATATGTCCCTGTATTCTTAGTCTCTTTGAAACTTTTATAATGAAAGGATTTTAGATTTTGTCAAAGGTCTTTTCTGCATCTAATAGGGTGATTCTGTTGTTTTTGTCTTTCAGTCTGTTTATGTGATGAATTACCTTTATTGATTTATATATGTTGAACTAACCCTGAATCTCTGGGATAAAGCTGACTTGATTATGGTAAACAATCCTTTTTGGTGTGAGTTCTTGAATTCAGTCTGCAATTATTTTATTGAGAATTTTGCTGTCTTTGATTCATTGGAAACACCTATAATTTTCTGTTGGGTTTTTCTGTATGAAGAGGATTCTGGCTTCTTAAAAAGATAACATGAATATTCCTTTAGTTTCTATTTTTTTATAATAATTTGAAGAATGTTCATGTTAGTTCTTCTTTGAAGGTCTAGTAGATTTTCACACTGAATCCATCTAGCTGTGAATATTTTTATGTTGGGATATTTTAAGTTTTTTTTTTTAAATCTCAGTTGTTATGTGTCTATATAAATCACATCTTGGCTTAACTTTGATAGTTCATACCAATGCAGAAATTCATCCATTTCTTTTTGACTTTCCAGTTTTCTGGAATACAGATATGTTACATATGACTTTATGATTCTCTGAATTTACTCAGTGTCTGTTATAATATCTTCCTGTAACCTCTAATTTTATTAATTTTTATCTTCTCTCTTTCTTTTGGTTAATTTGACTAAAGGTTTATCATTATTGTTATTTATTTTTAAAAGTCCACTCTTTTAAAATTTACTCTTATTTATTCATATCCATATTAACTTCAGCTACAAGTTTGATTATTTCTTCCTGTGCACTCTATATTTGGATGTTGTTTGTTCTTGTATATCTAAAGCATTCATGTGTACCATTACATGATTAAAATGAGATCTCTCCATTTTTTAATGTAGTGACTTAGAGCTATAAGTGTTCCTCTTAGGATCTCCTTCATTGAACCCCTTAGATCTACTTGAGCATGTGGCTTTGGCAGGCCTTGCCTTCTCCCTCTTCCCTCTGCCTTGCTAAAAACTGTTAGATTATATCCTAAAGCTAGCCACCAAGATTTATTCCTTTATTTGGACACATTTTCCTCCTGAAGCTGACTACCAAAGTCCATCCATCAGAAGCCCTCTTTGGTTCTCCTAATTAACATGCCCAATTAAAATGAAACACCTCATCCTAACACAAGGTTTCCCCTTTGCCTTTATAAACCACCATTTGCCTATGTGCCGTCTGTCTCCTCTCTATCCAGAGGCAGTCCTTTGTCCCCTGTCCCCTTTACCTCATCCCTTTCTCCTTCTCCCTTGGCCCCTATCTCCTTTACCACCACATTCTAGCCCATTCTAATACAGACCTCCAATTTTCTCTTCTTGTTTTTTTTTTTTTTTTTTTCCGAGACAGGGTTTCTCTGTGTAGCTTTGCACCTTTCCTGGAACTCACTTGGTAGCCCAGGCTGGCCTCGAACTCACAGAGATCCGCCTGGCTCTGCCTCCCGAGTGCTGGGATTAAAGGCATACGCCACCACCGCCCGGCTGAATTTTCTCTTCTTAAAATGACACCTGCAAGGTCATTTGCTGCTCTTTTCTCCCTTAGTTAGAAAACAGCCACTTTAATTTTTCTTCCCCACTTAATAAAGGACCTCTCTGTGAAAATAGGTGTTTGGGTGTGGTTTGTGCCTAATAGCGATCTGGAAAGGAGCTCTTGCAGTGTGGGAGTCCCCTTCAGTTAGCAACTTAAGTTATATTTCCTCTATTCCCAGTTTATTCAGTACTTTTATTATGAAGGAACACTGGGTTTTGTCCAAAGCCTATTCTACATCTATTCAGATCGTCATGTGATATCTGTCTTCAAACTCCTGTATGTGATTAATTAAATTTATTGATTTGCTTTTTAGAATAGTATCTGCTTCTCTAGAATAAAGCAAACTTGATGAGTGATCTTAATATGTTCTTGAAATTAAGAATTTTTATATTTTTGTTTATCAGGGATAGGTATATAATTTTCCTTTTTCTTGTTTGTTTTATTATTTGGTTTTAATATCAGAGTACCTCTGGCTTCTTAAAAAGAGTTTGGTAGACATTCATACTTTCCTGTTTTATGGAATAATTTGAGAAACATTCTTCATTTTTCTTTTAAAGTTTGATTAAAAATTATCAGTGATAATTTTTCTCAGTTGTTATGTGTCTTTTCCCATTCTTTTTCTTTTTTCATTAGCAGTTTATGTTGTAGGCATTGGTGGCTTCCTTCTAGCTGCTTTAAATATTTAAAATTATTAAATAAATTATTATTCATTTAATTTTGACAGCTCAGGTATTTTTCTATTCATCCATTTAATTTCATTTATCCATTACTTGGTGTTTTAATTAAGTGAAATGTAAGTATTTAAGGAATGTCTTTTTGATTTTCTGGATTTTATGCTACCTACTTTAATGTCTCCATTTTTGCTTCTTATAAAGTTAATCTAGACTTCTCTGTCTTTCTTTTGGTTAGTTTGTTTAACAGTTCATAAATATTGTTTATCTATAGCAAATCAATCTTTGATTCATTGAATCTTTGTATTTCTTTTTCTATTTCATGAACTTCTGCTCTGCTATTATTAATTTTTGCTCTCTGGCTATTCATCTGGAGCTGGTCTCTTGTCATTCCAAGGCCCCTACAACAATAATTTATTTATTTGCGATTGTTCTGTTATTTTAATATGGACATTTAGAGCTATAATTTCTCCTCTTATGGCTGATTTTGTCACGTAGGTTTTGTTATGATGTATTTTCATTTTTGTTCAATTCCAGGATTAAAAAAAATCATTTCTTGCTTACTCAATATTCAGTAGCATTGTCTAAGCTCCTGGAATTTGCCTATATTCTATCATTTCTCTTGCTTTTAATTTATCATTTTCATTCCATTGTGATTGCATAGAATTCAAGACATTATTTCAATCTTTCTGTATTCATTAAGTCTTCCTTTCTGTCTTGAAATATGATACATTTTAGTGAAAGTTCCATGGTTTACTGAGAATATAGTTTCTTCACTGTTTACATTGGATATTCTGTAGATATCCATCAAGTTCATGTATTCTATGATGTTTTCTAATTCTAATTTCTCTGTTTTGTTTGTTTATCCAGGATAACCAGTAAATTGTTGGGAATAGGATATATGTCATTTTTGCTATTTTTGCTGGACTAAAGTTGTTACTTTACATTTACTAGTACTTTTTTATGAAATAGTTATCTATGTTAGGTGCTTATATGTTTATATATGTAATGTCCACTTGATGAATTGCTCTTTTAAACACTATAAAATGAATTTCTTTATCTCTCATGACTAATTATGGTATGAAGTATGTAGTACTAGTATTGGTTCAGGACAGCCTGAGATCAAGTTCTCAGCACAGAGGAGATTTATTTGCCCCAGAGTGACAAAGGGCAGGGAATAAGGACTGTTGGCTCATGGGCAGCTGATAGTTTATAAATGTAAAGGGGGGAAACCTCATGTTAGGATAAGGTGTTTAATTTTAATTGGGCATATTAGTTAAGTGAGTCAGAGGGCTTTTTGATTGTTCTAACGCTTTACTCCATATCCTCATCTTCCTTATGTCTAGCTGTGCTTAATCTTAATAACTAAAATCCTTGTATACACCATGTGATGGTTACTTACTTACGTTTAAATAGTTTTTGAAATAAAAGGGACTTCAGTACTTTGATAGCTGGAACTTGGTGGTCAGTCTAAGGAATAAAGGACTAGACCTTGGTGGCTAGCTTTAGGAATGTCATCTAATGTCTTTTAGCAAGGGAGAGGGGATGGGGAAGAAGGGCAAGGCCTGCCAGAACCATGTTTGCCATGCTTAGGCTGGTTAAAGTTCCTTCATAGTATGATTTGGAAGCTGTTTGAGCAGTGACTTCTACCTGTTTCCTAGCTCCATTTTCTCAGAGTGCCTTTCCTTTCCTTTCATCCTAAAATATTATCTTTCTTTTCATTGTGAGTTGTGTTTATTGGAGAAAACAAATATATGCATCCTGTCATTGTATCTAGACTGTCTTTTGATTGGAGAATGGAGATCATTTGTATTTAGAGTTATTAATAAAAGATATGCATGAATTTCTACAGTTTGTGGATTTGGGAAGTATTTGGTTTTATCTTTTCTATTCCTTTTTTGCTTAATTATAATTTACCATCAAGGATCTAAGAATGTGTTCAGAATGTGTAATTTGAACAGTCTCTTTCAAGATACTGCATCTTTTCGTATGTTCATAGAACAGTGAATGTAATTTGATAACCACGTCAAATATTTCTTTGCTTTGTAAATTGAACTGGCGGTTTTATATAATAAAGAGCTGAAATTATGAACCACATATTTGCTTAAAATATAATTGCTTTGGCTCAAAAACTCTGCTGAATGCTCTGGTGCTCGTTTTCCCATTTAGCCGTTTCTGTGATTGCTTGTGGTAGATATTTCTTTTTTAAAATCTATTTTCATTAAAAGACACTTTAATAAGTATTCCAAAGCCATTCCAATAGCTCTCATTGTATCACAGGTATTATGCAGATACATATTTTACCATGACAATTGAAAAACTAGTATTTATGAACTTTGTCATTTGTATTTGTGTTAGGCACTGGATCCTTTTATGAGATGCAACATTTCTAGTCTTCTTTTCTTTTACTTCTTTCTAGGCTCTATAAGCTCTGTACAAAGCAAAGAGTGTTTAGGGTAGAAAATGTGCAGTCACTAGAGTAAAAACATCAAAGACTAGAGAAAGTAGATTCTGGATCATAACACATTTGCAATTATTTAATTTACCAGCCTGACAACCTCGGCATTTTCTGGGTAGCTTCTTCCTTGTGGCTCCAGGTCCTACTATGGCTCAGGGAATAGGCTATGGTTATGGCAAACCTCCTTGATTATGGCATGACAGACACTTCCTGCTGTTTTTTAAGCCTGACATATCTCATGGTTGTTCTTTATCTTACCAACACTGAATATTAAAGTCTCATAGCTTAAATTTTGAAAAAAAGCATTTGTAATAATAAAATGATTCCTAATGACACTCTGTTATACTCATTGGTCAGTGTCTTGCTCAGCCATCATCAAGGAAGCTTCTTCTTGCAGTAGATTGGAACTAACACAGAAACCCACAAGTGGACAATGTATAGAGAGTCAGAGACTTTGGAACACTTAGCCCTCAATGAGATGTCTACACCAAACTCCTCCTGTCAGTGGTCTGGGAGCTACGCAGAAGAAAAGGTGGGAAGACCATAAGGTCCAGAGGGAATGAATGACTCCAAACAACAGCAACAACAACAACAACAAAACAAAAAGAAATGAAAAAAAGTCTTTCAGATGTTACAGGAACTCATAGACACTGTGGCAGTATGCCCAAGGTCTGCACAGGTCCAAGCCAGATGGGGTTCCAACACTGAAAAGAGAAACTGGACATGGGTTCCCATCCCTCACCAAGAATATCTCCAATGGAAAACCACTTGCAAAGGAAAAAATAGTTTTCTCCAATGGAGTCCCACTGAGTATACAAACCACATTTAGGACAAGGACCTCATGTCCAGCAGTAGAAAGCCAACACAAAATGAACTCAGTTGTGGTTTTGGATACTTTTTTTTTCTCTCTTATTGCTTGTTTTGGCTATTTTTTAATCTTACCATTCTTCTACTTGTATGTTTACTGATTTTAATTTCTTTTGTTTGTTGGTATATGTCTCTGTCTCTCTCTTTCTGTCTCTGTGCTTCTCATGCTTTTTCTTTTTAAATTCTAGTCTGTTTGCATTTATTTTTATTTGTCTGTTTGTATTCTAAAGAGAGATAGAGGAAGATGGCATGGAGTTGGATGGGGAGGATCTGGGAGAGAGAGAGAGAGAGAGAGAGAGAGAGAGAGAGAGAGAGAGAGAGAGAGAGAGAGAGAGAGAGAGAGAGAATATGAAGGAAGGAAAACTAATATACCTGATCCAAAAATCCAAATTTGGGATAATTCTTCTTCTGGGTCTTTGCTTCCTGGGTCAGGGTGTTCCTTTATCAGGAACACATCTCTTTCCTTACTCTAAAAGGAAACAGTATATTTTAAAAAAATCTAGAAACTACAAATCGAGAGTATATATTCCATACACTTGATTAGCACTGCCTGCTTGTTTATAAATGTAAGCACCAACTAAAGATAAAGTTTGAAACTTCAGTGATTTAACAGAAATAGAGGTTTCTTTTTCATCATGCAAATTTTAATCTACAGTAGTTTAACCTATAGTCAAAGAGAGGTGGGTGTGGCATCCATGGTTTAGTCATTTAGCCTGCCAAAACCACACCATAGGCTACTTAGCTTAAACAGCAATGCATTTGTTTTTAAAAATTCTAAAAGCTGGGAGTCTAAGTTCAAGATACCATGATTTTTGTGAAAACCATCCTTCTGGCTTATTTTGGTGTGAATAGTTAGGCAGGGGTGAGCTGCAGGGAGGAGAAAAGAAAATGTTATGGTCTTTGTCTTAGGGTTACTATTGCTGTGGTGAAACACTATGACCAAAAGCAACTTGAGGAGGAAAGGGTTTGTTTGGCTTACACTTCTGTATCACTATTCATTATTGAGGAAGTCAAGAGAGGAACTCAAACAGGGCAGGAACCTGGAGGTAGGAGCTGATAGAGGGGCGCTGCTTGCTGTCTTGTTCCTCATAGCCTGCTCTGCCTGCTTTCTTATGGAATCCAGCACCACCAGCCCAGGGGTGGCATCATCCACGATGGGCTGGGCCCTCCAACATCAGTAACTAATTAAGAAAATGCTCTTACAAGCTTGCTGACAGCCTACTCTTACAGAAGCATTTTCTTAATTGAGGCATCCTGCTCTCTGATGACTCTAGCTTGCATCAGATTGACAAAACTAGCCAGCACATTTTTTCTATACTTTAAGGTCACAGTGTATTCCATAGCAGTGGTTTGCACAGTCTTCCCAAGAACTAGGTTAAAAAGATCACCCTAATCCAGAGGCTTAGTGATCACCACGAGGCAATATCCAGTAGCAGATGAGAAAGAAAGAGGACTCTGCATATTGGGTCAAAGGTCGGGGCATCAATTACTTTCACCTATGTTTCTCTGGCCATATATATTAAGATGCCACAAAGTTCAAGAGAATTTTGGAATTGTTGTCTACAGTATGCCTGAGGTGGGAGCAAAAGGAAGCTTAGTGAAGCTTTATCTCTTCTTCATAGCCATTGCCTCTTCTATACTAAGAAAGGTAGCCAGTAGGGATGAAGATTCCAGCTGAATGTCAGCTTGATTTCTCCATGTTCCATGCCTCTATGTTCTAAGGTCTCTGGCAATAGGATATTATCATCAAATTCTGGAGGATAAATAAAAGGATTGATAGTACCTTAAGATGTTTGGCACATTATGGGAACTTATTTGCCAGCAACTCCAAAGGAGGTATCCAATTCCAGGAACTTGGTTTTTTTTTTAATTTATTTTTTATCCTGTAATGTCTAATAGGAACAATCTTGCTTGTTATAGGATAGCTGTATTGATACTGTGTGTGTGTGTGTGTGTGTGTGTGTGTGTGTGTGTATGCTTTATCAATAGTAGGTTTCCATATGGGTTTTCAAAATGTCCTTATTTATACCATGCTATATTCCCTTGTCTACACGCCCTCACATCCTCTTCGTGACTAAACCCTTTTTATACCATTATTCCCCTTTAACCCTGTATACAACTTTGTTCTACATTCCCTCCATTGATACCTACTCCCACCTTACTGATTTCCTGACCTCTATAGTTATTCCAAATGGACACACATTTCTGAAGATTCAAGGCTAATATTTGCAAATGACCACAGGTATATAACATTTATCTTATGGTCTGTGTTACTGCAGTCAGAATGGTTATATTCTACTCTATTTATCTGAAAAGTTAATATTTTGATTTTTTTCTTGACACCTGAATAATATTCCATTGTGTAAATGTGAAGCAGTATAACTCAGGCAGGACATAGGCAGCCTGTTCAGTTAGAGAGAAAAGAGTGTAAAGCCTCTTCTACAATAGGCCTGAAGGATGAAAAAAACCATTGCATATATATTAGCCTGATGAGCATGCAGAGGTTGAAGAAGTGCTTGCTCCACAGATAATGCTTAAGGGATCTTGAGAGTTTATCATGGCATATCCAGAACCTCAAGATTTGTTTGTGTGTGCTGGAGTTCAGCTCCAGATGAGGGCAGAGTCTGAAGTGGGTGGATGTAGGAGCAGCGATGGAGGAATCAGACACCAGACACTTCTGAGTTCCATTTTATGAGAGATGGACAGAAAGGAAGCACATTTCAGTATGGCTTGTCCTATTCTGACAACCTGCATCTCTCATAGGCTTTATTTATACACAAAATCATTTCCTCACAGACTTTAACCATTGATTACAAAGTCTTTTCGTGGTACGTACATTTTCTAAAGTCTTCCATGATCACATAAACATATCAAAGTAAAAGAAACAAATTGAGAAAACAAAAAAGGTCATGAGAATTAAAATCTAACATGATAAAATCAATTTTTTAACTCAATATCCTTTTCCTTAACATTGTTGTTGTAAAGCTATGTTGTTACAGAAAAACTAGACAAGATGTCTCTAAGTTTGACTAAGTTAATAGATCAGAAATCATTTCCTACTACCTGTTATTCTATTAATCTACTAGAAGAAATACTAATCTTCTTACAGAAATCTAATTCCTTGGTCCCTTGTTTAAGTTCTTTCTTTTATATCTGACATAAGACCACCATTCTTTCCCGTGACTTCTGAAATACTGTGTTCTGCTCTTTATTCTTTCTACAATCAGAGAAGTCATGATCTGACAAGTCTGCTTAGCAGCCAGGCCGTTCACTGAGCCAAGATGGTTTTCTTTGTGTCTCTGTCATAAAGTCTTGTTTCAATGTGGTCTCTATCTTTATTACAATCCTGCAATGAGTAAAAGAACATCAAGATTACTAAAACTGCTTACTTTGCCTTCAGGATGGTATCAAGGCAAGGCCCGTCGTTAATTTTATAATAAAAAATCTTTTTCTTGCCCATACTAGTTCCGTGTTTCTGGAAAAGGGATGAAAACCTAATGATTCAGTTATAATTTTTCAGCTTCTAAAATTTCTGTAAGTTTTTCTTCTTAAATGATTTGTTCCAGATCCTATGTCTCATGCTTATTAATACCACTTAAGTAATAAGTTCTATAGAAGACTCAATTTCTTGCATAGCTAATTCTCCCAGGGAATCACTGTAAGTTATATTCTTAACATCAGCTTTCATAAGAATTATTACTTGTCCCAGTTCTAGCCTTCAGCAAGGGATCCTTAACAGCAAGGAATTCAAACATTTAACACGTCAAAGATGTAGGCAAGAGTTGTGCAGCAAATCCCACCAGGGCAGTGAAGGGTCAGTCCAAGTTGTCTGAGCATTGCAAACTTTGTCAAGCAGTGCTTTCAAGATGCTTGGCATTGCTAGATACCTTTTTGCACAGCGAGGGAGTTCAATTGTTCTCCATGCCTTTTCATTATAGGAATGGAAAATAGGCAAACTGACATTGGATTCTAGAAAAATGCATTGGAAAAGCAGAGTTATCTCTTCTCCCCCATCTCCTATCTTTCTAGGAAATCCCATGTAGACCACGAACCCAGGTTATGTCTCAGACATTTTGTTTATGTCTCTAGCACTCCTAGGGTAACTAAAAACCACATTACATTCTTAATCTCGCAGTGGAGTATAGGCTGATGTATCTTGTTGGATTAGTTACTCTTTTTTGCTGCAATAAAACACCATGACCAAAAGCAACTTATAAAAGGTTTATTTTGGCCGGGTGGTGGTGGCACACGCCTTTAATCCCAGCACTTGGGAGCCAGAGGCAGGTGGATGTCTGTGAGTTCGAGGTCAGCCTGGTCAATAGAGCAAGATCCAGGACAGGTACCAAAACTACACAGAGAAATCCTGTCTTGAAAAACCAAAAAATAAAAAAGAAAAGAAAAGATTTATTTTTGCTTATGGTTTTAAATGTAAAGTCCATAATGGTAGCGGAGAGATGTCAGCAGGTGCCTACAGCAGGTGCCTACAGCAGGAATGGGAGATCACATCCTCAACCACCAAGAGAGTGAACTGAGTGTGGGAAGAGGCTAAAATCTAGTGACATTTACCTTCTAAAGTTTCCATAACCTTCCCAAACAGCACCATCAACTATGGACTGAATATTTCAATACTTGAGCCTATGAGGAACATTTTTGATTCAAACCACTACACTTGATATGAGAAACACAGCCTGTGCCGTTGATTCTATTGCAGGACTTTTCTAAGAACACATTTCCTGAGATACAGAGATTGCTCAGTGATTAAGAGTCCAGGCAGCTCTTCCACAGAACAAAGTTTTGAGTCCCAGTTCCCACATAATGTCTCACAACTACCTCTAACTTCTCTTTGTGGGATCTGATGCCTTTTTCTTCCCTCTGCAGGCACCAGACATGCCTGTGGTGCACAGACATACATGCAGGGAGGCAAAACATTGATATATATAAAATAAAAATAAAACATAAAATATTTCCTATCCTCAGTTAATTATCCCTGGAGAATTCAACTCTATGATTTTGCCTTTCTCTGAAGATTAAAAATACAAACCCAATTAGTTTTCTAACAACCTAGTTTTAATACAAGTGTTATTCTAATATTTTATTTCTTGAAAGCAGAAAAATGCCTTTACCATTTGATTTCTTCCTATATAATGTACTTATGTGTACTTTCAGAGTAGGCATTTTTATAGTCCTAGTTTGTCATTGTATTTAGATTATCAATACAGATGTATTGACTTCTGACATAATTTGTTGAAAATGACTGTGCTGAAAAATGAAAATAAACTGTTGCCAAAGTTGCTGCTTTTCAATTTATGCTTGAAATGAAGAATCCAAGGATCATTCCATTTGTGTATGTTGCAGAGTGTCTAATAAACAAAGATGAATAAATAATGGCATAAGGAAAACAAAAGAAACATAATATATAATAAAGGTTACAAATACTTCAGTACTGACATTGTGCTTGTCATGGGTATAAGTGACTGTGTATTTAGTAAGATACTCAATACTTCCTGAGATCTGTGTATCAGATCTCTGCACATGTATAGATTCTGTCTTTAGATCCACAAAGAAAGAAATTAATTTAAAAACTGGAATAATCAATTTCAGGGCAATGTCTTCAAGGCATTCACAGACTATTCACCATCTTTTAAAAAAGAATGTAAACAAAATATATTTATTCATAAATAGTGATACAATTTAGAATTATAATAGTTTAAGAAATTAGTAGTTTCTTGGTGTTTTCAAATGACATTAAGAGAATCAGCAATTCCTAGGGATTTTCAAAATTATGGTTATTTTAAACACACTTCTAAAAATCTTCACACTCTATCATTTTAATAGCTAAGATTCTTGTGTAAGGAATAAAGTACATTAAGCATTAGTTGTACTCAGAAAACAAAGCTACAGCCCATAGGAATAGTCAGACAAGGAAAAACACAATTTAAAATTAAGATTTCCTAGTCAAGTAATGAAGGAGATTTAGAGGAACATAGGGAGACAAGGAAAGCAAAACTACATTCTCTGAGATGACAACTTGTTGGTTGTTTTCTCTTTTGGGGGGCCAGCTCCCAAATAAGTTACACACAGAGGCTTTTTCTTATTTATAAAGGCTTGGCTATGGCTTTGCTTGTTTCTAGCCAACTTTTCTTAAATTATCCCATCTACATTTTGCCTCTGGGCTTTTCCCGTTCTCTTACTTCTGTAAATCTTACTCTTACTCCATGGCTGGCTGTGTAGCTGGGTGGTTGGCCCCTGATATCCTTCTCTTTCTCTTGTTACTAGATCTCTCTCTTTCAGATTTCTCCTTTTATTAATTCTTTCTCACCCATCCTTTCTCCTGCCTGGCTATTGGCCATTGCGCTCTTTATTGGACCATCAGATATTCTAGACAGGCACAGTAACACAGCTTCACAGAGTTAAACAAATGCAACATAAACAAAAAGTAACATACCTTAAAATAATATTCCCTAACAACAACTTCTTGTTCCCAGAAGACATTGTCAGGAGACATGGCAGGAATATACGGGGAAAGCACTTAAACAGGGCCAATAGGAGAAGGGGGAGGACCCAGCATCCATTTATCAAATTTCCAGCCTCCCATTCTGAAGGGATGAAACTATGTCCTTCTTTTTATGGCTTGGTCCTTTGATTTTCCTGGATGTACAATTCCTTTTCCATGTCAGGAAATCAACTTGGAGATCTGATAGATTACTACCAGCACCTTATTACAGTAATAGCCCTTTGTGGAATCACTGTGAATACTGTCATTTAAGGACTTATTTTTGCATTGAAAATGTTTTACATCTTGAGAGATATTTGAAAGGACTCACACATAATATAGTACATAACTGCACTTATTAGTATGCATTTTGTTATACTATACCCATATGCACATTTTTCTATGTAGGTTCACTAATACATTATAGGCTAGGATTCATACATGAGGGAGAATAGGTGTAATATTATACATTCTAAGGACATCCATTTTCATGCAAATTCTATTATTTCACTTTTTTCAGAAGTTGAATGATATTCCATTTTATATATGTACCAAATTTTCATTATTCATTGATTTCCTGATAGATAACTAGGCTAGTTTCATTTTCTTGCTACAGAGATTAGAGCAGCAATCAACATGGAGGTGTGCATATCTCTATTGTAGGGTGTGAAGCTCTCTCACTATATGCCCAACTGAAATGGCTGGATCATATAGTAGTGCTAGCTCTACACTGATTTCCACAATCATGGTATTAATGTGCAATTCCACCAGTAGTGAATAAGGGTTTTTCTTTAAATCCTCTCCAACATTTATTTTCAGATTTCTTGATGATAGCTATTTTGGCGTGGGTGAGGTCATTTCTCAAAATAGTTTTAATTTGCATTTCCATGATAACTAGGGATGCTGAACATCTTTAATAAGTTTTCTTTTTGAGAACATCATTCTACATCACTCCCACCCCTTCTCTTCCACCTCCTCCCGTGTCTCCTCCTCCAAAATCCATATTTTTGTAATTACTATCATTACATACACACACACACACACACACACACACACACACACACACACACACACACATCCAGAGCTCACCAGTTGTGATTGGACAACCTATATGAGAGCTCATTCCTGGAGAAGACTGTATCTCCCTGTCTCAGCAGCCATTGATCACCTGTAGCTTTTCATCTGTAGGTAGGGTATATGGAATGACCTCTGTCCGAGTTGGCATGTTAACTGGTGCCATTTTACTAGTCTTGTTCAGGCAACCATACTGTTGAGAGTTCATGGTGAACTTTTTAGAAGTTATTGGACATTACTATTTCTTTATTTAAAAAAAAACTGTATATTAAATTCATTAGCCCATTTGTTGATGTCAGTTTTATTTACTTTGTATTTACATTCTGTAGTTCTTTTTAAATTCTGACTATCAGCCCTTAGTGTGAGGTATAACAACTGATAATGATATTTTTCTCTGTTTTGTGGTCTGTCAGTGTCCTCTACTGATAGTTTCCTTTGCTGTATATGAACTTTTTAATGTCATATAGTCCAGTCTGTTAATATTTGGAGATCATTCCTCTGTTATTGATGTTCTGTTTAGAAAGTTCTAGCCTACTGCACTACATTGAAGAATATTCTCTATTTTCTTCTAGATGTATCAACATTTCACATTTTAAGTTAAAGTATTTGGTTCTTGTAAATTGACTTTCAAAATGGAAGATGAAAGGTATTGATCTAATTTCATCCTGTACAGGAGGATATCCAGGGTTTTTTTCCATCACCATTTGTTGAATAGGCTATCTTTATTCCAATGTAAAAGTTTGGCACATTTTCAAGGATTAGGTAACCATTGCTTTGTCAGTTTACTTCCGACTCTCCTATTCTTTTCCTTAGCTAGTAAGGAAACATGGGGGTGGGGTGGAAGGGATCTTCCAAGGAAGAGGAAAGAAAATATACTGTTAAAAAAGCATAAAGGGGAAATTTGAATAGGAGAATTAAACTGGGAGGGAGATAAGATGGGAGAGTAGAGGAAGCTATATGGTGGGGGACAACTAATACCAAAGACCCATGTGAAAACCTATGGAGAAGCTTCTGAAAATATGTAAATATACAAAAGAAGCATTAATAGAGTTACCATATAGTGGGGGAGACCATATCTTAATTAGGCATTATATGGTACCAAATAAAAGTACCAAGCATGGGTTGTGTTGTTGTTTTTGCTCTTTTTTGGGGGGTGCCTGCCACCCAGGTCCCAAATGTAGATGAATTTCTAAACGATATTATTAAATAAAAAACATGGAACCAGATATAGGGATTAAAGCCTAAGAGAGATCGGAGCAATAGAAACAGCCACAGCTAACCTTACCTCACCAACTCTGCAACTTCCAAATGTGACTTACTTCCTGTCTACCCATGCCTATATGCCTTGCTGTTCTGCCATCTGATTTGCTCTCTCTGTCTAGCTACACGACTTCCTCTTCCTGCTCAGCTCTGTCACTTCCTGTCTGTCTGTACAGACCTCCATGGTTAACTAGTGCTGGAATTTAAGGCATGTGCCACCACACCTGGCTGTTTCCAGTGTGGCCTTGAACTCACAGAGATCCAGACAGATCCCTTCCTGCCAAGTGATAGGATTAAAGGCGTGTGCTAACATTGCATGCCTTTTGTGTTTACTTATAATGGCTTGGTTTTTCTTCTGATCTCCAGGCAAGTTTTATTTATTAGAGCACAAATAAAATATCACCACACTCAAATAAATACATACATGGAGACTTATTCTTAATTATGAATCTCTGGCCTTTCCTTTCTCTTCTGTAAACTTACTCTCACTCTTACTTCGTGGCTTGCTGGGTGGCTGGCCCCTGGAGTCCTCCTCCTTTTCTGGCTCCTACTTTCTCTTCTCCTCCCAGATTTCTCCTTCTATATATTCTCTGTGCCTGCCAGCCCTGCCTATCCTTTCTCCTGCCTTGCTATTGGCCATTCAGTTCTTTATTAGACCATCAGGTGTTTTAGACAAGCACAGTAACACAGCTTCACAGTGTTAAACAAATGCAACATAAACAAGAGTGACACACCTTAAAATAATATTCTACAACATTGTGTCTTTTTTAATTGTTAGCCAAAGCTGTCCTATAAGCTATTGGCAATTCTACTGGTGACCCTTCACAGCCTGATGGTAAGGCACTATTCTAAAGAAACCACAAAATCATGTTATAGGACATGGAGAAATTGAGCTTGTGCTCAATGACACAGTTCACTCATACTAGCTGATATTTACAGTGCCAGAGGGCACTAAACACACTGCAGGAGGACAAAAGTAATCACCAGCGTCACCCAGTTAGGAACCCTGTGAGCTACAGTGCAGACTTGCCTGTAAGACATGCCCACTTGTGCAATAGTGGTACAACTGCTATGGGAGTAACCAGTAATTATTTTTTATTAGATTTAAAGCCTGCTCCATGAAATGGAGCCCATATCTGACAGTTTTAATGAGGCCAAGAATCTGAAACTAGATAAATCATGAGCAGTAGTGGAAAACCTACTAAAATTATTCTACTAAATAAGCATAACAATAAAACAACCCCTAGTAACATATTGCTATAGCCATAGATCAGTGCACTGTCCAACACTTAGAGAAACTTCTTTTTGCAGTAGATGGTAATTGACACTGAAACCCACAACTAGATGATATGCAAAGATAGAGAGACTTTAGAGCTCTCAGTCCTGAATGAGAGGTCTCTATCACACCCCTCTCCTCGAGGCTCAAGATCTGTGAGGAAGAGGGAGCAGCAATATTTTAAGAGCTATGTGGTGGTGGGCAACTCGAAGAAAATATTATCCAGACACTATAGAGCTGATGCACATAGAAACTCATAGAGACTTTAGGAGCATGAACATGAAGTTCAAGCCAGACAAAATCTCAACATGGAGAATGAGAAGTGGGAACAGACTTACCTCTCATCAACAATTTATATTTGCTGGGAAAGGAAAAATAACTTTCTCCAACACATTGATACTGGTTTTATCAACAACACTCCAGGACAGGCCTTATGCTCAGGCGTAGTTGGTCAACATAAAACAGCCTCAATATGTTTCTGTGAGAAACTGTCTTGTTTTTGTTTTTGTCTTTAAGAGGGAGAAAGAACATTAAGTTGGAAGAATCTGTGAGGAGTTGGGGGAAGGGAGAGGAAGGGAAATTTTATTGTATGAAATAAAAAAATAAAAATATTAAAGAATTTTTTCTGTATTTTTAGCCTGGTTATCATTAATTGTCTTAATCTGTTTTTTTTTTTTTGAAATATCTTATATCTCTATCAATTCTGAAACATTATTTACATGGTATACCAATCTTGATTCAGTCATCTATTCTCAGAGCTGTCAGTATTTCATTCCATGTTCTCCTGGATTTTACAGTTGCTGATGAAAAGTCTAGATAATTCTGATATTTGTGTCTTTATATATAAGTTGATATTTTTTTATGCTGCTTATTGGGTTACTCCTTTACTCTGTACTTTTGACATGTTTTCAGTATTGGGCTATGGAGACTTTCTTCTATAGTCATGCCTGTTTGGAGTTGTATATACCTCTTGCATATAGATATCAATTTCTTCCTCTAAGCTTGGAGAATTTTATGTTATAATTTTGTTAGTTTGTTTATTCCATTTGATTTTGTCTCTGATCCTTCATCTACACCATGATGCCTCAGGTTTGGCATCTGGAATATATCTCTTATATATATTCTTGGTAAGATTGTTCTTGCTCCTTAAAATTTCTCTTCATATACATCTGTCTCTGGTATGTCTTTACTGTGCTTTCCGTCCCTGAGCTTTATTATTCTTCGTTGTCTTGCTTGTTAATGATAATGTCTGTTGTGTATTGTCATATGACTAAACATCTCCCTCATTTGAATTCTGTGTAGTTCTTTTTCAATGACCCCATCTCCTTGGCAAAAAAATTTTGTTCCATGTTTTGGATCTTTGCTTCCAATTTACCCACTGCTTCCTTCACTTCAGAGATCGTCTTGTTGACGTTTTCTGTAGGTTTTCATGCATCTGTTTGTTTGAATAGTGTATATGATCATTCATTCTTCTACAAAGTAAGATGCTTAGTTCTGTCTTGGGAATTTCAGCTCTATCTGTAGTTTTGGATACCCTTCAAAGAGGAGTTGGTCACTGGGGATAGGTTTTGGATGTGACTGTGTCATATTCTTTTGGGTTTTTTTTGCTTTGTTTTGTTTGGTCAGTCTTGCACAGTGTTTCAGTTTTGACTTACCCTTCTTCCAAATCTATTTGGATGTTTTGTTTTCTATGATTATTCCCAGAATCTGAATGAGATTCAGCTATGTTGACTGATGAAATTTGTTGTTGACTGTTAAATTGAGTTGCTGAAATGATTTTTGTCTTGGCTATTTACCCTTGGGATCAACCCTGGGACTCCACACTAAGCCGCAAGCCAACCATATGGAATCAAAACCTTGATCACCCTTTGAGTTCTATGAACCTGTACGGGGCAGGATACCAGATGTAAGACGCACTGATGTTTCTGTACCATCTGGGTGTTGTGATTAGAGCTACAGGCAAGCAATAACCTCCAGACCACAAAAGATTAGATTCTGAATGTTACAGTGATCAATGGAACCTCAGAAATCAAACCTCCAAACCCACATTGACCTTAAAAATTACTGGAGCCAAAGCACCAGTCTCTCAGATAATCCCTGGCCAGCTGAAACTGGCAACAGGACCTTATGCTGAATTTTGAGATCACTGTGGCTGGAGGTCTGGTCCCATGGTGCTTCCAGGTCTTTCAGGAGCAAAGAGTTTAGTCCCAAGGTGCTCTCCGCACCCACTATAGCCAAAGGCCTTTTTCTCATCCTTCTCTCAAACCTCGATAGCCAGAGGCATGATGGCTTGTTGTCTGTGGATCCATTGAAGCTGGAAAGCTGGGTGTAAGGTACTCTCATGTTCCAAAGAAGCCAGAGACCTGCATGGGTGGTATTCTCTGGCACAGCTGGAACTGGGTCCCTAAAGCTTATGCATCCTCTTACTCTTACATTTTACCATGTAAATGAAAGGAATTTAATTATGGCCATCACATTTATTTATTTAAATGTGTTCTCCTTTCTCTAGTTAAGCCAACACCAAAAGCCACATGCCAACCTCTTGAACAATCTTTGCTTTTGTTTCATTTCTCTTTGAAAAAAACCCAAACCAAACGGTAGTTAACGCTGCTGTTTCTGAAATCAATGCCTATTCCTATCCCCCAGTTTTGTCAGCCATTAGAATCCAGCTTGTTTTCTGTTTAGTCTGTCTGTGGATTCTAGTCACTGTTTATTGTATTTATCTTCCACTCAAATAATATTTCTATATTTGGGGGGTGAGGGAAAGCAACTATGGCTCATAATGAGAAGATCATAGATTTAGATTTAAGCGTATCTATATCCTGACATCCATTTCAGTCTAGTAGTGGTGTTATGAGTTGCTTACAGTATGTTCTATGTGCCCACAGCTTTTCACTGTTTTTCTCTTTCGTTATGTGTATGCTTCCCACATCTGTGTCTCAAGGGTTCCTTGTGTGGTGTATGGTGGTCAGCAGGGATAACCATTTTGTTCTACTTTGATTTTTCTTCTCTCATCATCTGTGGAATGGGAGAGATAGGCTTTGCTTTAACTTTCTGAATGAAACCTGTCCTAAACTACTTATTCCAGTTCCTAACTTCTTTTAAGACTGTAGTGTCAGGTTTCAGCTAAAATAACCAGATGGACTTTAAGATATCAATCTATTCATAAAAGAACTTAATGAAATATTTTCAAATTTATCCCTGCTACAAATGGAAATCTTTTAAGTTTGGAGTATTCTACCAACTCAGTAGAGGTAAATAATTTCTATTACATAGTCATTTTTGTAGAAACTCAAATTTTGCATTGTGAACTGATGAATACAAAGCATTGTATAAGATAGTAGACTCATCTTGCCTCTCTGCCATCCAAGTCTAACTTGAGTAAACAGACACTTCACTTAGAGTCTTCATTTAATATAGCTTCAGTTGGTTCACTATCCATTTTTACCCAAATGAAAACTAAAATAGTTTGAAATGTATTTTCCCTAGATTCATTTTGTCCTAATAATTCATTCCATGTGGGCTTCAGCAAGGGGCTGACTTGCCCACTACTTAGTTGCAGATATACAGCAGGTCTCAGACAAGACTAATACAGAGGGTGAAGAAATGAGATGAGGGAAGCCGCAGTTCCTATGACACATTTACGAGCCTGAGAAGGCTGTAAAATTACTCATCATAAGAAATGTTCCTATAAATGGCATGTGAAAAGTGTCTTTCTGTCCACATCAACTCAGTAGGTAAACAGAGAAACAGAATTCTCCTTGGATCCTTGAATCAAAGCTTTAAAAGATGTCACTAGAAAATGATGATGTAGTTGAAATTCCTGTACAGTTGAAGCTCTTCTTGAAGATACAAAGGAAAGAAGCCTAGAGTAATCAGGAAGGGCATCAGATAAGAATAACACAGTTCAGTGCTTGAAAGCATGACTTCTTTGGGGTAACAGCCTTCCCAGAAGAGATCATTTTGCTGTCATAGATGAAGAATTTCTCCAAGATACTAGAGTTTGGCTTCCTTATTTCTGCAAATGAATTAATAAGTATAAGAAATAAAAGGAAAAGAAAGTGCATGCACTGGCACTGAAAGAAGGCAAGTAGAATCTTCAGTGTTCCATGTCAACAACAGCATGATTATGTATTTTAATGAGGTGCTTAGAATTTGCATTTGAGAGAGAGCACTAACCTCTCATGAAGAAATGGTGGTCTATGTGTTAACACCCTGTTATTCCCAAGATACAAAGAGTAGAAGGATATTGCAAGAGATCTTTTCTGTCCCAAAGGAACTTGCAGGCTTTGTGACCAAGACTGGATTAGATATTGAAATATAATGAGCTATTGGTTAATAACTGCATGGATTTGTGTTTGCATTCTGGCTACTATAGTCACTGTAGACTAATAGTCTTGTGTTTGGCCTGTTCCTGTTTGGGTCTTCATGCTAAAGCTCATTGGTTTGTAGTCCTCAGGATCTGTTGCCTTTCATCTGTTTCAGGCCTTGACTCTTCTGTCTTAACCTTCTTTCCTATATTTTCCCTTTCTTTTGCAATCTCTACTTATCTGCAAGAAGAAAAGAATCTTCATAATTGTAAAAGTAAGTTGTGAAATACACAAATGAGGTAATATATGATGACTTTGGGTCAGAAGTGCATTGATGTCTCTAGTCTATAAGCAGTGCTATGGGACAACACGTCAACTCATACAGCCCAAATTCTTTCATCCTTGCAAGGCAGAGAGCCCGTAGGCTCTGCCAAACTAGTATTATGAGCCTACTGGGAGTGGAGAGGTTTAGACCATTTAGCATGAATAGTGCCTTGTTTGACCAGAAATACATGTGTTCCTGGAGGACTTTTGTTGGTGAGTGTGGACAAAAGAAATAAATGCTAATCAGATCAATTATTTTACTTTATTTGTAATAGTGTCATGAAGATTTAGGGATTACAGGTCATATATATTTGTCTTCTAAGGTTACTACAAGAATCAACCACTCTTATCAAACAGACTAATATTTATTGATACTAGTATTATTAAATTTAATAGCTAACAAAACTGGGGAATAGGAATAGGCATTAACTTCAGCAACAGCAGCTTTACCGTTTGGTTTGGGTTTTTTCATAGAGAAATGAAACAAAAGCAAAGATTGTTCAAGAGGTCAGCAAGTGGCTTTTGGTGTTGGCTTAACTAGAGAAAGGAGAACACAATTAAATAATTATGATAATATTATTTTTGCAACTAAAATAATTATGAGAATAATTTTGTTCATAACAAAATGGAAGGTTTATAGTGAAGGGAAATGATTTTTATTGTTTCTCTGTTGACTGGGACTTTCAAACCATTGTATTCTCTCTATGTATCTTTAGCCAGTATGGAACATGTGATCCCTTGCTTCTGCATCCATAGTGTTTCCACTATGTAATCCTATAGGATTATAGGTATGTGTCCCTATGTCCCCTGGGATTTTTGACACATGTGTGATATTGCTCTACATGTCACTGTAGCTGTCAGATACAACAAGGCACTGGCCTGTATGGCAGCTAATAACATGGTTTATTGTACTAGTTATTTAGTATAGATATGTCAAATGAAAAGAAGATTTAAAACAGAAAGGAATAGAAACACCAATGCATAGGCAACACTGATCAGTGAGGTCTTGTTTAGCAGCAGACAGCTTAGAAATACTAAGCTCACAAGATCCAACATTAACAAACATCTAAGTGCTTAGTTCAGGAACAAGAGGAGACAATTATAGAAACTATTGCTGATACAGCAGCTCTTTCATTGACATAGGAGCACTGTATGCATCTTTAGAAATTTTTATTTTAATAAAAACAACCTTGAAGAATCATAGGAAGTGGGAGATTCTGTTCTTTATCCCCAGCAGTATAGTTGTCTCTTAAAATGGTCAATCATGTAAAATCCTGGCTGAAAGCTGGTTTACATTTTCAGGCTTCCTTATAGGAATAAGTGAAAAATATCTTACAATTTTTTTCCCCACTTATACCCCCTCCCATTTTTTTCTTAAAGATTAAGCTTGTTTCATTTTCTTTTGCTCAGTATTTCAAGAGTGAAATTTGGGGATGGTCCAAGGTTAAATAAAACAGCAGATATAAAGCTTGTTGAGTCAAAAGGAATCAGAAGGGTAGGGGGAAAGGCAGCTTAGTGGTGAAGAGCACATACTGCTTATCCAGAGAACCAGGGTTAGATTTCCAGCACCCACATCAGGCTGCTCACAATCACCTGTAACTCTATATCCATGAAATCTGATTCTCCTGGCTTCTGTAGACACCTGCACTCATGTGCACATATTTAAATACACACATACACACACACACTTAAAAATAATTTGTTTACTTTTTATTTTTCTTTATTTTTTATTTGTGAGAACTATACAGAGATTAGAATAGAGAAAAAGAGTGAGAGGGGGATTGGATCACCCTATGAAGGGGAAATAGATATAGAACAGAGTGTTATGGGTGGATGGGGAGGGACTGGATTGGGTGGATCAAACAAGGAAGGAGAGGGAAAAAGGGGGTTAGGGAGCAAATAGAGAGAGGGACAGCTAAATCTAAGGGTCTTTTGAGGGAGTGAATGGAAATCTAATACAGTAGAAGCTTCCTAAAGTATATACATATAAGTAGGTAACAAATGGAATCGCCAAATGACAGGAGAGATGGAGCCCCAAATGGACATCTCTCATCACCAAATAAAGCCTCCAGTTGTGGGAATGGATGATATTGAAGCCATTTTTTGGCCAAAGGGTCTCCAGAGAAGCCCCAAAACAACCCAGAAGAAAGGAAACCACCAACCCATCTTCAAACCCGTTGATCTACAGTTGCTGCCTGCAAGATACACTATTAGTGGAATAGTAACATGAAGCTTGTATGAGTAACCCAACCAATATGTGAATAGATTTAAGGCCCACTCCATGAGATGGAACTCATTTTTAACACTACTTGGGTAGCCAATAACCTGAGACTAGATAGGCCAAGGAAAACCAAATGCTACTCTACTGCTAAAGGACTGTAGCAATGAAACAACTCTTAATGACATTCTGTGTACTCATAGGTCAGTGTTTTGTTTAGCCATCATCAGAGATACTTCCTCCTGTAGTAGTTGGGAATAAGTATAGAGACCCACAGCTGGACAAAGTATAAATAGTCCTTGGTACACTCAGACCTAACTAGGCTGTCTTCATTAATTCTCTCTCCTCAGGGTTCAGGGAACTCAGGAAGAGGAGGCAGAAAGACTGTAAGAGCCATAGTGGATGGAGGACACCAAGGAAATTGGCCCTCTAAACACAGTAGGATTGATGCACATATGAACTCCCAGAGACTGTTGCTGAATGCACAGGGCCTGTATGGGTTGGCACCAGATGGAGTCCTAGCACTGAGAGGAGAGGAGAGGTAGACACAAGTCTACTCACTAACCCAGCAGCTATCTCCAACTGATACCCACTAGCAAATGAAAAACAGTTTTCTCCAAGGTAGTCTCACTGGGGATAGAAGGCTGCATGCCCAGTAGTAGATGACCAACAGTAAACAAACTCAAGGTAGACTTGGAGGTTTTTGGTTTTTTGTCTCATAATGCTTTGTCTGAGTATTTTTTTCTTACCTTACATGTCTTCTGCTTATGTATTATGGTTTATGATTTTGTGCTTTTCAGGGGATTTCTGGGAATGTCCATGTGTATCTGTACATCTATAAGTGTTTCTTGTGCTTTTCTTTGGCTCTTTGTTTTTTTTGTTCATTTATTTGGTTTTAATTTTATTTTATTTGGATTCACAGCAGAATTCCACAAGACTTTCAAAGAAGATCTAAAGCCATCGTTCCTAAACTACTCAAAAATAAAACAAAGTAAAACAAACAAACAAACAAAATACAGCAGGAACACTCTCAAACTCCTTCTATGAAGCCAAAATCAGGTAAAGAAAGAAAGGAAGGAAGAAAGGATATAAGGGAAACTACAGGCCCTGATGAGCGTAGAGTCAAAAATACTAAAAAGAAAAAAAGTTGCAAACAGAATACATAAAAAAAGATTACCCACCACCACCAAGTTGGCCTTATCCCTGAAATGCAGGAATGATTCAGCATACAAGCCAATAAATGTAATAAACTACATAAATGGACTTAAAGACAAAAAACACATGACAAATTCCAACATACTTTCACATAAAGTTTCTAGAGAATGTAGAGCTAGAAGGAACATACCTCAACACAATAAAAGCTACATACAAAAATCTCATAGCCAACATCCTTCTAAATGGAGAAAAGCTTAAAACAATCCCACTGAGGTGAGAGGCAAGACAAGGATGTTCACTATCTACTTTTCAAAATGTGTTCAAAGTACTAGCTGGACAGTAAGGCAAGAGAAGAAAATTAAAGCAATGCAAAAATGGAAATCAGTCAAACTATCCCTAGTTGCAGAAGATATAGTATACATTAGAAACTCCAAAATTCTATCAAAAAACTTGCAGAAAAAAATAAAAGTTTCAGCAATATGGTGGTATAGAAAATCAACTTGCACCCATCTAAAACTTTTCTACATACCAACAAGAAACATGTAAAGAAGATCATGGACGTGCTTCTGTTCACAATAGCTCAAAGAAAATATCTAGAACTAAATGTAACTAAGAAAGTGGAGGATATCTACAGTGAAAACAAAACTTCTCAAGAAAGGGATAGAGAAAGACACTAGAAAATGGAAGGATATTCCATGTACATGAATTTTGCTAAAGTTATTTACAAAATACACAGAGATTCTAGAAAAAAAACTATCCTAAAATTCACATGGAACCATCAAAGATCCCAGAAAGCCAGAATAATCCTAACCCAAAAGAATAATGCTGAGATTTAATGTTCCGGATTTTAAGATATATTACAGAGCCATAGTCATAAAAATAATATGGTACCGGCACAAAAACTGGCAGGTAGACCAATGGAACAAAATCAAGGACATAAATAGGAGTACACAGAATTGCAGCCACGTAACATTTGGCAAAGATGCCAAAAGCAAAAATTGGAGGAAAGAAAGCATCTTCAACAAATCATTCTAGGAACACTAGACGTCTACAAGCAGAGGAATGAAATTAGAGCCATATCTGTTACCTTACACAGCTAACTCAAAATCAACCAATGACCTAAAGACCTAAATGTGAAACATGAAACACTTAAATTGATAGAAGAAAACATAGGTATCATTCAAATAACATCATGGTGACTGAGCAAGCTATATTTGGGATTACATATTGATATACATATATGCATGTAACAACAATTTCTGAAAAAGAGGCCATGAATTTGAAAGAGAACAAGTAGGGATATATGGAAGGGTTTGAAAGGAAGAAAAGGAAAAGGAGAAAATTATAATTTCAAAAATAAAAATAAAATTATTATGAATTAGATATTATAATCATTATATGCAGATAAGAAAATAAGTCTCAAGGGATATAAGTAGCCTGCTCACCATCACCCTAGTAATTAGTAGACTTAGGAGCCATGATAACTAACATCTGGAGATGTTAGTCTCCAGATCATAGTGAATGTACAGCCAACTGACCAATTAAGAGATACTTGGAGATAGTAATGTTTGTTCTTCTCCTCAAACACAGTGATTAATTATTCTCCTTATGAGGTTAATGCTGGACAGGAAAAAGGCAAAGTATTCACAGGGATAAAAACATTGGGGTGCTAATACATTTCTATCAGTCTGTTTTCCAGGTGTCTTAGTTTCTTCTCAATTGCTATGAAGAGAAACCATGACCAAGGCAAATTATAAATTAAACTGGGAGTTCAATTTTCCAGAGGTACATAATCATCATGGTGGAGACCATGACATCAGGCAGGCTTGCACAGCACTGAAGCAATAGTTACTGATTCACAAGTTGGAGGACAGGGGGAGGGGTAGGGAGAGGGAGAGAGACTGGGAATAGTGTGTGGACTCACAAATGAGACTCTGGCGTGCTAACTACTTATTTGATCCTTGAGCTGTTGGCACCACACAGGCAGAAGTGACAGACTGGTAGCTCTTTCTCAATTTCATGGGTGGTGTTTCTTGTCCATTCTTAGTTGATATGAGGGAGTAGCATATTGCTTTGGCAGGAATGATCATGCTGCTTTGGGAGACTTGGGGGACTTTGGATTAGGAAATCAGTTGAATGCTATGTGGAGGGCTTAACAGGACATCCTAATAGGAATTTAGAAGACTGTAGTAATAAAAGCAACATGGACTATGGAGGCCCAGCTCAAGGGGTTTTAGAGGGGAAGAATATTAGTAAGTGACCAACAGCCCATTTTTGTGATCCTTAGGCAAAGAATTCAGCTGTTTTATTGTCCTTGTCTTAAGAATCTGCCTGTGGCTAAATTGACAAGTTTTGGACTAATTCATTGGCAGAGAAGATTTCAAGACAGCCTAGTATTGACTGTGTCTCATGATTATTGGTAATCAGTCTCATGCAAATCTATAATAAAAAAGAGCAAGCATGGCAGGAAGAAATACAAAATGTAGTTAGAGGAGAAAAAAACCCAAGGAAATAGAATGTTTTATGCTAAAAGAGATAAGAAGAAGCCTAAAGCAAAATGGAATAAAGGGAATGGTACCCTCAACATGAGACTCAACCTGGCTAATCCTGCAACTTACGAAAGACCCAAGGAATCATCTGTTCCCAAAGAGCAACAACAAAGGAAAGCTTATAGAATTTTAACTCACCGGAGAAACAAAAAGTTCTCATCCATAGAGTTTGCAGTTTTCATCATGTAAATATCCCCATAAGTGTCTGATTTTGTATTATTTTAATGTCTGATTTTAAACTATGGACATTATGCTGACCATACCTAATATTCTTGAAATTATAAGTCAACTCCATTTTATCATTAGCTCAATATATAATAGGATATTAATTTGTTTTTAATTATTTCTTTTTTTGAGATTACCATATAATTATAACATTTATCTATTCAATTAATTTTTTATTAACTAAAATATAGATGCTATTTTATACCCCTAGAAAGAGATGCACAGAAGTGATGGGCAATACAATCGGTGAGGATATGGGACAACTGACATTCTTAAACCTTGGTGTTTGTGGAAAATTGTAAGACCATTTTATTTCTCAAAGGTAAACATTTGCTTTTTCTTTTATGAGAGCAGAAATGGGTTTGAATATGCATCAAGACAAGTGCAAAAAAAAAGACAAGTGCAAGACTGTTTATTTATGAGCTTAATTTAGAGCCAAAACAGCTCAAATGACAACCAAGAAATGATTTTTAAAAAAATTTTCCTACAGATTGCAGCCCCAGTTGTAGGCCATCAGGCAAGACTACTGTCAGCAGGCTTTCCCATCCCCTCCCCATTGGACCCTGTAATCTATAAGCCCCAATCCGTTCTTCAAATCTACCCACCCTTGAGACCTCAGCAGCTGCGTGAGACAGACTCTGTCAGCTCCAATTGGACCAAGAGAGTTTTATCCAGTAACTGATGGAAGCAGATACAGAGATCTACAGCCAAGCACCAGGCAGAGCTTCAGGAGTCCAGTTGAAGAGAGGGAAGAGGGATTATATGAGGAAGGAGGGTCAAGATCATGATGGGAAATCTACAGAGACAGCTGAACCAAGCTTACGGGAACTCATGAACTTTGGACAGATAGCTGTGGAGCCTGCATGGGATTGAACTAGGCCCTCTGCATATGGGAGACAGTTGTGTAGCTTTGTCTGTTTGAGGGGCCCCTGGCAGTGGGATCAGGATCTATCCCTGGTGCATGAGCTGGCTATTTGGAGCACTTTGCCTATGGTGGAACGCCTTGCTTAGCCTTGATGCAGTGGGGGCAGGAGGCTTGGTCCTGCCTCAACTAAATGTACCAGGCTTAGCTGTCCTTCCATGGGAGGCCTTAACCTTTTGGAGGAGGAGGAGGGGGTGGGGGTAGGGGGAGGCTGGGGGAGCAGGAAGAGGAATGAGACGGGGATCTATGGTTGGTATGTAAAGTGAATAAAAAATTATGCTACAGTAGAATAATGTAAGTTTGTAAGAATAAATAAATTGCTAACATACCAATCAGAAGCATTTAAAAAATATGAGGTTTAGCAAAGGAAGGCAGACAATAAAGAGTAGATTCCATATGTCTTTTCCCTATGAAATTCAAAAATAGAGGGGATAAAATTGAAGCTGATTAGCTGAGGAAGTGCAGAAAATGCTAGGTATGTGAACATGAGTATATATTCTAGGAGACTAGATATACATTAGAATTTAATCTTTGAAGCATGGATAATGCATATAACAAACTCTCTAAACCTGTATATTTGAATTTATGTCTACTGAAAGTACTTTGACTTTTAAAAAAAGAGTAATCTTGGTGCTCTGTAGGAACCATTTTGGTCTTAGTTCATGTACAGACAAGGTTTCCTGATTAGAAACATGTTCTGGCTCAACCTATACTTGAGAAATGCTTTTCTTTCAAATGCCAGAAAAGTTTGCTTATATTTCCCATTTATTTATAAACATCTATTGTACATTAATCCCTCAGATACTCAATTCACTATAAGACCCCATACTATTTATATTTTATTTTTAATTTTTTCATAAAATATATTTTGGTTGTATTTTCCCCTACCCAGATACTCTTCCCAGATACTCCCCAATCCCACTTAACTTCATGTTTTTTCAAACAAACAAACAAACAAGAACAAAACCAAAAACCCAACCAACCAAATAAGCAAACCAAAAAAGCAGACTAAAAACATGGAGTACATTTTGTGTTGGCCAGCTGCTCCTGAGCATGATACCTGTTCTGGAGTATGGTTGATAATCTCAGTGTTAGTCTACTGCAGAAAATATTTTCGTCTTCCAAGCAACTATCACTTACAAACAGATTAGTCATTGGTGGGGCTTTGGGTCCACTTCCCCTTCTCCACGCTGGAATTTTGTCTGGCTTGAACTTAATGCAGGTCTTTTTCATGCTTTCAAAGTCTCTAAGTCTCTATGTGCATTGGTTCTGTTGTGTCTGAAAAATGCTATTTCCTTGAAGTTGTCCACCACCTCCAGTTCTTATAATCTTTTTGCTTTCTCTTCTGCATAGATTCTGAGCCTTGAGCAGAGGAGTTGATAAAGACATACCATTTAGGGGTGAGTGTACCAAATTCACTCTTTACACACTAACCAGTTGTCGGTCTCTGTATTAATTACCAACCACTACAAGAAGACTCTTCTCTGATAAGGGTTGTGCTGTTTATAGCAGTGTCATTAGGAGTCATTTAGTTGCTGGGTTCATTTAACATCATAATAGTAGGATTTCCCTTAGGGCCTATGAGCTATCTAATATCAGATTCTTGGCCTCATTAATAGTACCCATTATGGGTTCCAGGTTATGAAGTGAACTTTATATCCAAACAAAAAGTACTTGGTTAGTATCATACTATTTGTGCTTTTATTGCATCACAATATTTTTACAGGCTGGTTTCTATTGTAGCTCACAAAGTTTGTAGATGGGTGAGATTTAAAATCCTTTTATATATGTATATATTTTATGAAGCCTTTACAATAGTAGGTTTTTGTATGACTTTTCAAAATGCCTTGAGTTTTAGTTATTCCTCCTCATATTCCCTCATTTACCTTGCTCTCCCATATATCTTTCCATTTAATACTCCTATTTTCTTTTAATTTTAAAACAAGATTGTAGACAAATCTATTAAACTCTATACCCACTGCCTCAGATGAAAGTAGAATATTAAAGATCTAGATGGGGCCTCATTTCTTTCCCTATTTCATCCACATACCTCCCTGCTGGGAGGTATTACCACTAAACTAGCTTAAATTCTGAGTCTCTTGGGACACCAGAGCTATCAGTATAAATATTATACAAACACAGATCTGCTTTTCTCTCCAGGTGCTCAGTCCTGGACAAGGATGACCAGTTTACTAGTTATACTTTCTCATGGAAAATTTATTATCATGTCAATTTCTTCAGGCATCTAAGATCCTGTCCCAAGAAGATGAAGAGGCTGACACAACTCTGCATCCAGTTGTGTGAGGTATTGAATAAAAATGCCCTCCAAAGGCTTATATATTTTAATACTTAGTAAGCAGGGAATGGCTCTATTTGAGAAGGAATAGGAATGTTTGAAGTTGTGGTCTTGTTGGTGGAAGTATGCCACTTGGGGTGTGTGGGGATATTTTATTTGTATGTTAATAAATAAAGTTTGCCTTGAGATCAGAGGAAATAGCAAGCCATAAACACAAAAGTCAGGCAGTGGTAGCACACATCCTTAATTCGAACACTTGGCAGATAGGGTCTCTGTGTGTTCAAGGTCACACTAGGGAACAGAGCTAAGCATGGTGACACACATCTTTAATTCAAGTACCAACTCTAGAGACCTGGAGGTCTGTACATACAGGCAGTAACAAGGAGGTGAGGTAGCTGGGCTAAGATAGCCAATGAGAGGGCAGAACAGCAAGGCAATAAAAGCCTGGGTAAACAGGAAGTCATGGCATTTTGGAAGCTACAGAGATGGTAAGGTAAGGTGGTTGGTGGCTTTCACTATTTCCCTGATCTCTAAGGCTTTCACCCCTATATTTGGCTCCATGTTCTTTATTTAATAAGACTGCTTAGAAATTTGTCTACATTTGGCACTCAACATGGGGCACCAGATCTAGCACAAATCCTAAAGGGTCTTGTTAATAAAAAACTCTGGGCCAGGTATTGGGGTGAACACTGAATGATCAGAGAAACAGAACAAGCCACAGCTACCCTCACCTCCCAGGAAGTAATGGCAGGAATCAGAAAGGTATACAAGGTGTGAGGACTAGGAACTAGAGCTCTTTTTTAAGCTTTTAGCTTTTAGCAGCAATTCAGCTGAGATCCATTCAGATGAGGACGCAGAAGCTTCCAGTTTAAGAAAAACAAGATCAGCTGAGGAATTGGTGAGGTGAGGTTAGCTGTGGCTTGTTCTATTTCTCTGATCATTCAGCATTCACCCCAATACCTGGCCCGAGGTTTTTTTGTTTTGTTTTGTTTTGTTTTTTTATTAACAAGACCCTTTAAGATTCATGCTACAGAGGTGGGCTTTGAGGTGTCAAAAATCGCACACTAGGCCCAGCATCTTTCTATAGTTCCATTCTTGCTGCCGTGCTCCCTAACATGATGATAATGGACTGACCCTCTGAAATTGTAAGCAAGCCCACAATTAAATGTTTTCTTTTATAAGAAATTTTATGGTTTTAGTGCCTCTTAACAACAATAGAACAGTGACAAAGACAGAAGTTGTTACCAGGAATGGGGTATTGTTGTGACATGCCTGACCATGCTGTTTGTTGGAGGAATGTGGAAGACTTTGTATTAAAAAAGCAGTTGAGAGACTCTATAGGCACAGGTACAACTGACACCAGTTGGAAGAACACTAGCATCCCAGCTGAGCTGTTCCAACCTCCAAACCCTAATCCCCAAGGCACATCTCATGCCTCTTCCCTCCCATTTGAGTACCAGCAAGTTAGGTGGACCTGTCCCTGACTCTGGTGGAATTCCACTGCTCTGGTGGAGTCCCCACCAGCTGGCCAGCAGGTGAGAGATCTGCCTGCAGGCTGGACCACCACTGCCACCACCCACTGGATTCTGTTCCCCCAAAACCCACTCCACCACCCAACCCCACCCATCTCTTAATACTCTCTGTGGTCAGCTCTTCCATGAAATTCCAGCAGACTCCATAGGTGTAGGTACAGCCCACACCAGTTGAAAGAAAAGGAGGATCTGCTGAATCTAGGCAATCAAACCCCCACAAACCTCAGTATAGATACCCTACTGGACCTGAGGACATGCCAGTCACCAGAACCCTTGGCCATTCAGGCCAGAAGACAATAAAGGAAACAGATAATAAAGGAACAAAACACCCACCCAACAAAGACAAACAGAAGAATCAACACCCAGACCTATAATTATCCCAAATCCAGATGCATAAATGCCAGTTTAAGAATACATTCAATACCAGAAAGGGCAATATGGCACCACCAGAACTCAGCTAGCCAATGACAGCAAGACCTGAACACTCCAACACAGCTGAAGGACAAGAAAATAACCTTAAAAATAACTTTATGAAGATGATAGAGACCCTTAAATAGAAAGTGAAAAGTTCCATTAAAGACAAACAAACAAAAAAAAAACTGAAAGAAATCAATAAATTCCTTAAAGCCAAGAAAAAAGCAAACAGGTGAAAGAAACAGTTCAAGACTTGAAAATTGAAATAGAAGCAAAAGGCATACAGAAACTGATGGAATTCTGGAAATGGAAAAGTTGGGTAAGTGAATAGAAACTACAGATGCAAGCATCACCAACAGACTACAAAAAATGGAAGAGAGAATCTTAGGCGTTAAATATACAATAGAAGAAATAGATTATTCATTGGACAAAGAAAATGTTAAATCCAAAAATTTCCAAACACAAAACATCCAGGAAATCTGCAACACCATGAAAAAAACCAAATCTAAGAATAATAGATGTGGCTGAAGGAGAAGAATCCTAGTTCAATAGAAAATATATTCAACAAAACCATAGAAGAAAACTTTCCCAACCTAAGGAAGGACATGTCTATAAAAGTATAAGAAGCTTACAGAACACCGAATAGACTGGACCCTCCCCCCACCCTGAAAAAGTCCCCTTGACACATAATAATCCAAACACTAAATGTACAGAATAAAAAAGAATATTAAAAGCTGCAAAAGAAAAAGGCTAAGAAACACATAAAGGTAGACCTATCAAAATTACACCTGAAATCTCAATGTAGACTCTAAAAGCTAGAAGGGCCTGGACAGATATTTTGCAGACACTGAGAAACCACAGATGCCAGTACTATACCCAGCAAAACTTTGAATCATCACAGACAGAAAAAAAA
>NW_026737425.1:0-41063 GCF_949786415.1 Peromyscus eremicus | reverse complement strand
TGAGCTTGCTCAGAACAAAAGAACTGTGATTCCTACACACGTGGGACATATCTCGTTCAACTCTGCTTAGGAAACTGACAAGAACAGTAGCTCCGCTTCAGTCCAATACACTGTACTTGCTGGGAACAGACGCGAGTGCTATTTGCACTGTGTATGTAAATGGGAGGGCAATAGTGACTTTCCTTACCAGAAAACAACTCTTCGTCATAGGACCAAAAACTCCTTGTGATTCAACTCCATTTAGGACTGGGAAACAAACGCTAGCTCGCCTTACGAAAAAACACACTCTGCTTTTGAGAAAAGAGCACTCTTCTACTCTACTGTGTTTCCTATGGGGTCCAAATAGTGAGCTTGCTCAGAACAAAAGAACAGTGCTTCCTAAACACAGGGGCCATATCTAGTTCAACTCTGCTAAGGAAACTGACAAGAACAGTAGCTCCGCTTCAGTCCAATACACTGTAATTGCTGGGAACAGACGCGAGTGCTATTTACACTGTGTATGGAAATGGGAGCGCAATAGTGACTTTCCTTACCAGAAAACAACTCTTGGTCGGAGGACCAAAAACTGCATGTGATTCAACTCCATTTAGGACTGGGAAACAAATGCTAGCTTGCCTTACAAGAAACACACTCTGCTTTTGAGAAAAGAGCACTCTTCTACTCTACTGTGTTTCCTAGGGGGTCTGAACAGTGAGCTTGCTCAGAATAAAAGAACGGTGCTTCTTACACACGCGGGCCATATCTAGTTCATCTCTGCTTAGGAAACTGACAAGAACAGTAGCTCCGCTTCAGTCCAATACGCTGTACTTGCTGGGAACAGACGCGAGTGCTATTTGCACTGTGTATGGAAATGGGATCGCAATAGTGACTTTCCTTACCAGAAAACACCTCTTGCTCGTAGGACCAAAAACTGCATGGGATTCAACTCCATTTCTGACTGGGAAACAAACACTAGCTCGCCTTACAAGAAACACACTCTGCTTTTGAGAAAAGAGCACTCTTCTAATCTACTGTGTTTCCTATGGAGTTCGAACAGTGAGCTTGCTCAGAACAAAAGAACTGTGCTTCCTACACACACGGGCCATGTCTAGTTCAAATCTGCTTAGGAAACTGACAAGAACAGTAGCTACGCTTCAGGCCAATACAGTGTACTTGCTGGGAACAGACGTGAGTGCTATTTGCACTGTGTATGGAAATGGGAGTGCAATAGTGACTTTCCTTACCAGAAAACAACTCTTGGTCGTAGGACCAAAAACTGCATGAGATTCAACGCCATTTAGGACTGGGAAACAACGCTATCTCGCCTTACAAAAAACACACTCTGCTTTTGAGAAAAGAGCACTCTTCTACTCTACTGTGTTTCCTAGGGGGTCTGAGCAGTGAGCTTGCTCAGAACAAAAGAACTGTGCTTCCTACACACGGGCCATATCTAGTTCATCTCTGCTTAGGAAACTGACAAGAACAGTAGCTCCTCTTCAGTCCAATACACTGTACTTGCTAAGAACAGACGCGAGTGATATTTGCACTGTGTATGGCAATAGGAGCACAATAGTGACTCTTCTTATCAGAAAACAACTCTTACTCATAGGACAAGAAACTGCATGGGATTCAACTCCATTTCTGACTGGGAAACAAACACTAGCTCGCCTTACAAGAAAGACTCTCTGATTTTGAGAAAAGAGCACTCTTCTACTCTACTGTGTTTCCTATGGGGTCCGAATAGTGAGCTTGCTCAGAACAAAAGAACTGTGATTCCTACACACACGCGACATATCTCGTTCAACTCTGCTTAGGAAACTGACAAGAACAGTAGCTCCGCTTCAGTCCAATACACTGTACTTGCTGGGAACAGTCGCGAGTGCTATTTGCACTGTGTATGAAAATGGGAGCGCAATAGTGACTTTCCTTACCAGAAAACAACTCTTCGCCGTAGGTCCAAAAACTCCATGTGATTCAACTCCATTTAGGACTGGGAAACAAACGCTAGCTCGCCTTACAAAAAACACTCTCTGCTTTTCAGAAAAGAGCACTCTTCTACACTACTGTGTTTCCTATGGGGTCCGAACAGTGAGCTTGCTCAGAACAAATGAACTGTGCTTCCTACACACACGGACCATATGTAGTTCAACTCTGCTTAGGAAACTGACAAGAACAGTAGCTCCTATGCAGTCCAATACACTGTACTTGCTGGGAACAGAGGCGAGTGCTATTTGCACTGTGTATGGCAATAGGAGCACAATAGTGACCTTTCTTATCAGAAAACAACTCTTGCTCATAGGACCAGAAACTGCATGGGATTCAACTCCATTTCTGACTGGGAAACAAACACTAGCTCGCCTTACAAGAAAGACACTCTGATTTTGAGAAAAGAGCACTCTTCTACACTACTGTGTTTTCTAGGGGGTCTGAACAGTGAGCTTGCTCAGAACAAAAGTACTGTGATTCCTACACAAACGGGCCTTATCTAGTTCATCTCTGCTTAGGAAACTGAGAAGAACAGTAGCTCCGCTTCAGTCCAATACACTGTACTTGCTGGGAACAGATGCGAATGCTATTTACACTGTGTATGGCAATGGGAGTGCAACAGTGACTTTATTACCAGAAAACAACTCTTGCTCGTAGGACCAAAAACTGCATGTGATTCAACTCCATTTAGGACTGGGAAACAAACGCTAGCTCGCCTTACAAGAAACACACTCTGCTTTTGAGAAAAGAGCAGTCTTCTACTCTACTGTGTTTCCTATGGGGTCCGAACAATGAGCTTGCTCAGAACAAAAGAACTGTGTTTCCTACACACACGGACCATATGTAGTTCAACTCTGCTTAGAAAACTGACAAGAACAGTAGCTCCTATTCAGTCCAATACACTGTACTTGCTGGGAGCAGACGCGAGTGCTATTTGCACTGAGTATGGAAATGGGAGCGCAATAGTGACTTTCCTTACCAGAAAACAACACTTGCTCGTAGGACCAAAAACTGCATGTGATTCAACTCCGTTTAGGACTGGGAAACAAATGCTAGCTCGCCTTACAAGAAACACACTCTGCTTTTGAGAAAAGAGCACTCTTCTACTCTACTGTGTTTCCTATAGGGCCAGAACAGTGAGCTTGCTCAGAACAAAAGAACTGTGCTTCATACAAATACTGCCATATATAGTTCAATTCTGCTTAGGAAACTGAAAAGAACAGTAGCTCCTCTTCAGTCCAATACACTGTACATGCTGGGAACAGACGCCAGTGCTATTTGCCCTGTGTATGACAAAGGAAGAACAATAGTGACTCTTCTTACCAGAAAACAACTCTTGCTCGTAGGACAAGAATCTGCATGTGATTCAACTCCATTTAGGACTGGGAAACACACGCTAGCTCGCCTAACAAGAAACACACTCTGCTTTTGAGAAAAGAGCACTCTTCTACTCGACTGTGTATCCTATGGGGTCCGAACAATGAGCTTGCTCAGAACAAAAGAACTGTGCTTCCTACACACAGGGGCCATATCTAGTTCAACTCTGCTTAGGAAACTGACAAGAACAGTAGCTCCGCTTTAGTCCAATACACTTTACTTGCTGGGAACAGATGCGAGTGCTATTTACACTGTGTATGGCAATTGGAGCGCAACAGTGACTTTATTACCAGAAAACAACTCTTGCTCGTAGGAACAAAAACTGGATGTGATTCAACTCCATTTAGGACTGGGAAACAAACGCTAGCTCGCCTAACAAGAAACACACTCTGCTTTTGAGAAAAGAGCACTCTTCTACTCTACTGTGTTTCCTAAGGGTTCCGAACATTGAGCTTGCTCAGAACAAAAGAACTGTGCTTCCTACACACACGGGCCATATCTAGTTCAACTCTGCTTAGGAAACTGACAAGAACAGTAGCTCCTCTTCAGTCCAATACACTGTACTTGCTGGGAACAGACGCGAGTGCTATTTGCACTGTGTATGGCAATGGGAGCGCAATAGTGACTTTCCTTACCAGAAAACAACTCTTGCTCGTAGGAACAGAAACTGCATGTGATTCAGCTCCATTTAGGACCGGAAACAAATGCTAGCTCGCCTTACAAGAAACACACTCTGCTTTTGAGAAAAGAGCACTCGTCTACACTACTGTGTTTCCTATGGGGTCCGAACAGTGAGCTTGCTCAGAACAAATGAATTGTGCTTCCTACACACACGGACCATATGTAGTTCAACTCTGCTTAGGAAACTGACAAGAACAGTAGCTCCTATGCAGTCCAATACACTGTACTTGCTGGGAAGAGAGGCGAGTGCTATTTGCACTGTGTATGGCAATAGGAGCACAATAGTGACCTTTCTTATCAGAAAACAACTCTTGCTCATAGGACCAGAAACTGCATGGGATTCAACTCCATTTCTGACTGGGAAACAAACACTAGCTCGCCTTACAAGAAATACTCTCTGATTTTGAGAAAAGAGCACTCTTCTACTCTCCTGTTTTTCCTATGGGGTCCGAATAGTGAGCTAGCTCAGAACAAAAGAACTGTGATTCCTACACACACGGGACATATCTCGTTCAACTCTGCTTAGGAAACTGACAAGAACAGTAGCTTCGCTTCAGTCCAATACACTGTACTTGCTGGGAACAGATGCGAGTGCTATTTGCACTGTGTATGTAAATGGGAGCGCAATAGTGACTTTCCTTACCAGAAAACAACTCTTGGTCATAGGACCAAAAACTGCATGTGATTCAACTCCATTTAGGACTGGGAAACAAACGCTAGCTCGCCTTACAAAAAACACACTCTGCTTTTGAGAAAAGAGCACTCTTCTACTCTACTGTGTTTCCTATAGGGCCAGAACAGTGAGCTTGCTCAGAACAAAAGAACTGTGCTTCCTACACACAGGGGCCATATCTAGTTATACTCTGCTTAGGAAACTGACAAGAACAGTAGGTCCTCTTCAGTCCAATACACTGTACATGCTGGGAACAGACGCCAGGGCTATTTGCCCTTTGTATGACAATGGGAGCACAATAGTGACTCTTCTTACCAGAAAACAACTCTTGCTCGTAGGACCAAAAACTGGATGTGATTCAACTCCATTTAGGACTGGGAAACAACGCTAGTTCTCCTTACAAGAAACACACTCTGCTTTGAGAAAAGAGCACTCTTCTACTCTACTGTGTATTTGATGGGGTCGGAACAGTGAGCTTGCTCAGAACAAAAGAACTGAGCTTCCTACAAACAGGGGCCATATCTAGGTTAACTCTGCTTAGGAAACTGACAAGAACAGTAGCTTCGCTTCAGTCCAATACACTGTACTTGCTGGGAACAGACACCAGTGCTATTTGCCCTGTGTATGAGAATGGGAACGCAATAGTGACTCTTCTTACCAGAAAACAAATCTTGCTCGTAGGACAAGAAACTGCATGTGATTCAACTCCATTTTGGACTGGGAAACAAACATTAGCTCGCCTAACAAGAAACACACTCTGCTTTTGAGAAAAGAGCACTCTTCTACTCGACTGTGTATCCTATGGGGTCCGAACAGTGAGCTTGCTCAGAAGAAAAGAACTGTGCTTCCTACACACACGTGCCATATCTAGTTCAACTCTGCTTAGGAAACTGACAAGAACAGTAGCTCCTCTTCAGTCCAATACACTGTACTTGCTGGGAACAGACGCGAGTGCTATTTGCACTGTGTATGGCAATGGTAGTGCAATAGTGACTTTCCTTACCAGAAAACAACTCTTGCTCGTAGGACCAGAAACTGCATGTGATTCAGCTCCATTTAGGACTGGGAAACAAATGCTAGCTTGCCTTTCAAGAAAGACACTCTGCATTTGAGAAAAGAGCACTCTTCTACTCTACTGTGTTTCCTATAGGGTCCGAATAGTGACCTTGCTCAGAACAAAAGAACTGTGTTTCCTACACACACGGACCATATGTAGTTCAACTCTGCTTAGGAAACTGACAAGTACAGTAGCTCCTATTCAGTCCAATACACTGTACTTGCTGAGAACAGACGCGAGTGCTATTTGCACTGTGTATGGCAATAGGAGCACAATAGTGACTCTTCTTATCAGAAAACAACTCTTACTCATAGGACAAGAAACTGCATGGGATTCAACTCCATTTCTGACTGGGAAACAAACACTAGCTCGCCTTACAAGAAAGACTCTCTGATTTTGAGAAAAGAGCACTCTTGTACTCTACTGTGTTTCCTAAGGGGTCCGAATAGTGAGCTTGCTCAGAACAAAAGAACTGTGATTCCTACACACGGGACATATCTAGTTATACTCTGCTTAGGAAACTGACAAGAACAGTATTTCCGCTTAAGTCCAATACACTGTACTTGCTGGGAACAGACACCTGTGCTATTTGCCCTTTGTATGTCAATGGGAACGCAATAGTGACTCTTCTTACCAGAAAACAACTCTTGCTCGTAGTACAAGAAACTGCATGTGATTCAACTCCATTTAGGACTGGGAAACAAATGCTAGCTCGCCTAACAAGAAACACACTCTGCTTTTGAGAAAAGAGCACTCTTCTACTCTACTGTGTTTCCTATGGGGTCCGAATAGTGAGCTTGCTCAGAACAAAAGAACTGGGCTTCCTACACACAGGGGCCATATCTAGTTCAACTCTGCTTAGGAAACTGACAAGAACAGTAGCTACGCTTCAGTCCAATACACTGTACTTGCTGGGAACAGACGCGAGTGCTATTTGCACTGTGTATAGAAATGGGAGCGCAATAGTGACTTTCTTTACCAGAAAACAACTCTTGCTCGCAGGACCAGAAACTGCATGGGATTCAACTCCATTTCTAACTGGGAAACAAACACTAGCTCGCCTTACAAGAAACACACTCTGCTTTTGAGAAAAGAGCACTCTTCTACTCTACTGTGTTTCCTATAGTGTCCGAACAGTGAGCTTGCTCAGAACAAAAGAACTGTGCTTCCTACACACACGGGCCATATCTAGTTCAACTCTGCTTAGGAAACTGACAAGAACAGTAGCTCCGCTTCAGTCCAATACACTGTACTTGCTGAAAACAGATGCGAGTGCTATTTGCACTGTGTATGGCAATGGGAGCACAATAGTGACTTTATTACCAGAAAACAACTCTTGCTCGTAGGACCAAAAACTGGATGTGATTCAACTCCATTTAGGACTGGGAAACAAACGCTAGCTCGCCTTACAAGAAAAACACTCTGCTTTTGAGAAAAGAGCAGTCTTCTACTCTACTGTGTTTCCTAGGGGGTCCGAACAGTGAGCTTTCTCAGAACAAAAGAACTGGGCTTCCTACACACACGGGCCATATCTAGTTCAACTCAGCTTAGGAAACTGACAAGAACAGTAGCTCCTCTTCAGTCCAATACACTGTACTTGCTGGGAACAGACGCGAGTGCTATTTGCACTGTGTATGGCAATGGGAACACAATAGTCACTCTTCTTACCAGAAAACAACTCTTGCTCATAGGACCAGAAACTGCATGTGATTCAACTCCATTTAGGCCTGGAAACAAACGCTAGCTCGCCTTACAGGAAACACACTCTGCTTTTGATAAAAGAGCACTCTTCTACTCTAGTGTGTTTCCTATATAGCCAGAAGAGTGAGCTTGCTCAGAACAAAAGAACTGTGCTTCCTACACACACGGGCTGTATCTAGTAAAACTCTGCTTAGGAAACAGACAAGAACAGTAGATCCTCCTCAGTCAAATACACTGTACATGCTGGGAACATACGTCAGTGCTATTTGCCCTGTGTATGACAATGGGAGCGCAATAGTGACTGTTCTTACCAGAAAACAACGCTTGCTCGTAGGACCAGAAAATGCATGTGATTCAACTCCATTTAAAACTGGGAAACCAACGCTAGATCACCTAACAAAAAACACATTCTGCTTTTGAGAAAAGAGCACTCTTCTACTCTCCTGTGTTTCCTATGGGGTCTGAACAGTGAGATTGATCAGAACAAAAGAACTGTGCTTCCTACACACAAGGGCCATATCTAGTTCAACCCTGCTTAGGAAACTGACAAGAACAGTAGCTTCTCTTCAGTCCAATACACTGTAAATGCTGGGAACAGACGCCAGTGCTATTTGCACTGTGTATGACAATGTAAGCCCAATAGTGACTCTTCTTACCAGAAAACCACTCTTGCTCGAAGGACCAGAAACTTCATGGGATTGAACTCCATTTAGGACTGGGAAACAAACGCTAACGCGCCTTTCAAGAAATATACTCTGCTTTTGAGAAAAGAGCACTCTTCTACTCTACTGTGTTTCCTATGGGGTCTGAACAGTGAGCTTGCTCAGAACAAAAGAACTGTACTTCCTACACACGGGCCATATCTAGTTCAACTCTGCTTAGGAAACTGACAAGAACAGAAGATCCTCTTCAGTCCAATATACTGTACATTCTGGGAACAGACTCCAGTGCTATTTGCCCTGTGTATGACAATGGGAGCGCAATAGTGACTCTTCTTACCAGAAAAAAACTCATGCTCGTAGGAACAGAAACTGCATGTGATTCAACTCCATTTAGGACTGGAAAACAAACGCTAGCTCGCCTTACAAGAAACACACTCTGATTTTGAGAAAAGAGCACTCTTCTACTCTACTGTGTTTCCTTTAGGGCCAGAACAGTGAGCTTGCTCAGAACAAAAGAACTGTGCTTCCTACACACACAGGCTATATCTAGTTCAACTCTTCTTAGGAAACTGACAAGAACAGTAGATCCTCTTCAGTCCAATACACTGTACATTCTGGGAACAGACGTCAGTGCTATTTGCCCTGTGTATGACAATGGGAGCGCAATAGTGACTGTTCTTACAAGAAAACAATTCTTGCTGCTAGGAACAGAAACTGCATGTGATTCAACTCCATTTAGGACTGGGAAACAAACGCTAGCTCGCCTTACAAGAAACACATTCTGCTTTTGAGAAAAGAGCACTCTTCTACTCTACTGTGTTTCCTATAGGGCCAGAACAATGAGCTTGCATAGAACAAAACAACTGTACTTCCTACACACATGGCCATGTCTAGTTCAATTCTGCTTAGGAAACTGAAAAGAACAGGAGCCCCTCTTCAGTCCAATGCACTGTACATACTGGGAACAGACGAGAGTGCTATTTGCACTGTGTATGGCAATGGGAGCGCAGTAGTGACTTTCCTTACCAGAAAACAACTCTTGCTCGTAGGAACAAAAACTGCATGTGATTCAACTCCATTTAGCACTGGGAAACAAACGCTAGCTCGCCTTACAAGAAACACATTCTGCTTTTGAGAAAAGATCACTCTTCTACTCTACTGTGTTTCCAATAGTGCCAAAACAGTGAGCTTGCTCAGAACAAAAGAACTGTGCTTCTTACACACACGGCAATATCTAGTTCAATTCTGGTTAGGAAACTAACAAGAACAGTAGCTCCTCTTCAGTCCAATACACTGTACATGCTGGAACAGACGCCAGTGCTATTTGCCCTGTGTATGACAATGGCAGCGCAATAGTGACTCTTCTTACCAGAAAAAAACTCTTGCTCATAGGACCAGAAACTGCATGGGATTCAACTCCATTTAGGACTGGGAAACAAACACTAGCTCGCCTTAAAAGAAACACACTCTGCTTTTGGGAAAAGAGGACTCTACTTCTCTACTATGTTTCCTATAGGGCCAGAACAGTGAGCTTGCTCAGAACAAAAGAACTGTGCTTCCTACACACACTGGCCATATCTAGTTCAACACTGCTCAGGAAACTGAGAAGAACAGTAGATCCTCTTCAGTCAATACACTGTATATTCTGGGAACAGACACGAGTGATATTTGCAATGTGTATGACAATGGGAGCGCAATAGTGACTCTTCTTACCAGAAAACAATTCTTGCTCGTAGGACCAGAAACTGCATGGGATTCAACTCCATTTAGGACTGGGAAACAAACGCTAGCTCACCTTACAAGAAACACACTCTGCTTTTGAGAAAAGAGCACTCTTCTACTCCACTATGTTTCCTATGGGGTCCAAAGAGTGAGCTTGCTCAGAAAAAAAGAACTGTGCTTCCTACACACACGAGCCATATCCAGATCAATTCTGTTGAGGAATCTGACAAGAACAGTAGATCCTCTTCAGTCTAATACACTGTACATGCTGGGAAAAGACGTAAGTGCTATTTGCCCTGTGTTTGACAATGGGAGCGCAATAGTTACTCTTCTTACCAGAAAAAACTCTTGCTCGTTGGACCAGAAACTGCATGGGATTCAACTCCAGTTAGGACTGGGAAACAAACGCTTGCTCGCCTTACAAGAAACACACTCTGCTTTTGAGAAAAGGGCAATCTTCTACTCTACAGTGTTTCCTATGGGTTCCGAACAGTGAGCTTGCTCAGAACAAAAGAATTGTGCTTCCTACACACACGGGCCATATCTAGTTCAACTCTGCTTAGGAAACTGACAAGAACAGTAGATCCTCTTCAGTCCAATACACTGTACATGCTGGGAACAGACGCCAGTGCTATTTGCCCTGTGTATGACAATGGGAGCGCAATAGTGACTCTTCTTACCAGAAAACAACTCTTGCTCATAGGACCAGAAACTGCATGGGATTCAATTCCAATTACGACTGGGAAACAAACACTAGAACGCCTTAAAAGAAACACACTCTGCTTTTGAGAAAAGAGCACTTTCTACTCTACAGTGTTCCCTACACTGCCAGAACAGTGAGCTTGCTCAGAACAAAAGAACTGTGCTTCCTACACACACGGGCCTTATCTAGTCCAACTCTTCATAGGAAACTGACAAATCAGTAGATCCTCTTCAGTCCAATACACTGTACATGCTGTGAACAGACGCAAGTGCTATTTGCACTGTGTATGACAATGGGAGCGCAATAGTGACTCTTCTTACCAGAGAACAACTCTTGCTCGTAGGACCAGAAACTGCATGTGATTTCAACTCCATTTAGGACTGGGAAACAAATGCTAGCTCGCCTTACAAGAAACACACTCTGCTTTTGAGAAAAGAGCAGTCTTCTACTCTAATGTGTTTCCTATAGAGCCAGAACAGTGAGCTTGCTCAGAACAAAAGAACTGTGCTTCCTACACACACAGGCTATATCTAGTTCAACTCTGCTTAAGAAACTGACAAGAACAGTAGATCCTCTTCAGTCCAATACACTGTACATTCTGGGAACAGATGTCAGTGCTATTTGCCCTGTGAATGACAATGGGAGCGCAATATTGACTGTTCTTACCAGAAAACAACACTTGCTCGTAGGACCAGAAACTGCATGTGATTCAACTCCATTTAAACTGGAAAACCAACGCTAGCTCGCCTAACAAGAAACACATTCTGCTTTTGAGAAAAGAGCACTCTTCTACTCTACTGTGTTTCCTATGGGGTCTGAACAGTGAGCTTGCTCAGAAAAAAAGAACTGTGCTTCCTACACACACGAGCCATATTTTGTTAAACTCTGCTTAGGAAACTGACAAGAACAGTAGATCCTCTTCAGTCCAATATACTGTACATGCTGGGAACAGACGCCTGTGCTTTTTGCCCTGTGTATGACAATGGGAGCGCAATAGTGACTGTTCTTACCAGAAAACAACTCTTGCTCGTAGGAACAGAAACTGCATGTGATTCAACTCCATTTAGGACTGGGAAACAAACGCTAGCTCGCCTTACAAGAAACACACTCTGCTTTTGAGAAAAGAGCACTCTTCTACTTTACTGTATTTCCTATTGGGTCTGAACAGTGAGCTTACTCAGAACAAAAGAACTGTGCTTCCTACACACGGGCCATATCTAGTTCAACTCTGCTTAGGAAACTGACAAGAACAGTAGATACTCTTCAGTCCAATATACTGTACATGCTGGGAACAGACTCCAGGGCTATTTGCCCTGTGTATGACAATGGGAGCGCAATAGTGACTCTTTTACCAGAAAACAACTCTTGCTCGTAGGAAGAAAAACTGCATGTGATTCAACTCCATTTAGGACTGGGAAACAAACGCTAGCTCGCCTTACAAGAAACACACTCTGATTTTAAGAAAAGAGCACTCTTCTACTCTACTGTGTTTCCTTTGGGGTCCAGAACAGTGAGCTTGCTCAGAACAAAAGAACTGTGCTTCCAACACACACGGGCCATATCTAGTTCAACTCTGCTTAGGAAACTGACAAGAACAGTAGATCCGCTTCAGTCCAATACACTGTACATGCTGGGAACAGACGCCAGTGCTATTTGCCCTGTGTATGACAATGGGAGTGCAATAGTGACTCTTCTTACAAGAAAACAACTCTTGCTCATAGGACCAGAAACTGCATGGGATTCAACTCCATTTACGACTGGGAAACAAACACTAGCTCGCCTTAAAAGAAACACACTCTGCTTTTGAGAAAAGAGCACTCTTCTACTCTAACATGTTTCCAATAGGGCCAAAACAGTGAGCATTTTCAGAACAAAAGAACTGCGCTTCCTACACACACGGGCCATATCTAGTTCAACTCTGCTTAGGAAACTGACAAGAACAGTAGATCCTCTTCAGTCCAATACACTGTACATGCTGGGAACAGACGTCAGTGCTATTTGCCCTGAGTATGACAATGCGAGCGCAATAGTGACTGTTCTTACCAGAAAACAACACTTGCTCGTAGGACCAGAAACTGCATGTGATTCAACTCCATTTAAAACTGGAAAACCAACGCTAGCTCGCCTAACAAGAAACACATTCTGCTTTTGAGAAAAGAGCACTCTTCTACTCTACTGTGTTTCCAATGGGGTCTGAACAGTGAGGTTGCTCAGAACAAAAGAACTGTGCTTCCTACACACACAGGCCATATCTAGTTAAACTCTGCTTAGGAAACTGACAAGAACAGTAGATCCTCTTCAGTCCAATATACTGTACATGCTGAGAACAGATGCTTGTGCTATTTGCCCTGTGTATGACAATGGGAGCGCAATAGTGACTCTTCTTACCAGAAAACAACTCTTGCTCGTAGGAACAGAAACTGCATGTGATTCAACTCCATTTAGGACTTGGAAACAAACGCTAGCTCGCCTTACATGAAACACACTCTGCTTTTGAGAAAAGATCACTCTTTTACTCTACTGTGTTTCCTATAGTGCCAGAACAATGAGCTTGCTCAGAACAAAACAACTGTACTTCCTACACACATGGCCATATCTAGTTCAATTCTGCTTAGGAAACTGAAAAGAACAGGAGCCCCTCTTCAGTCCAATACACTGTACATACTGGGAACAGACGAGAGTGCTATATGCACTGTGTATGGCAATGGGAGCACAGTAGTGACTTTCCTTACCAGAAAACAACTCTTGCTCATAGGACCAAAAACTGCATGTGATTCAACTCCATTTAGGACTGGGAAACAAACGCTAGCTCGCCTTACAAGAAACACACTCTGCTTTTGAGAAAAGATCACTCTTCTGCTCTACTGTGTTTCCAATAGTGCCAGAACAGTTAGCTTGCTCAGAACAAAAGAACTGTGCTTCTTACACACACGGCCATATCTAGTTCAATTCTGGTTAGGAAACTGACAAGAACAGTAGCTCATCTTCAGTCCAATACACTGTACATGCTGGGAACAGACGCCAGTGCTATTTGCCCTGTGTATGACAATGTGAGTGCAATAGTGACTCTTCTTACCAGAAAAAAACTCTTGCTCATAGGACCAGAAACTGCATGGGATTCAACTCCATTTAGGACTGGGAAACAAACACTAGCTCGCCTTACAATAAACACACTCTGCTTTTGAGAAAAGAGCACTCTTCTACTCTACTGTGTTTCCTATGGGGTCTGAACAGTGAGGTTGCTCAGAAAAAAAGAACTGTGCTTCCTACACACACGGGCCATATCCAGATCAATTCTGTTAAGGAATCTGACAAGAACAGTAGATCCTCTTCAGTCTAATACACTGTACATGCTGGGAACAGACGTCAGTGCTATTTGCCCTGTGTATGACAATGGGAGCGCAATAGTTACTCTTCTTACCAGAAAAAACTCTTGCTCGTAGGACCAGAAAATGCATGGGATTCAACTCCAGTTAGGACTGGGAAACAAACGCTTGCTCACCTTACAAGAAACACACTCTGCTTTTGAGAAAAGGGCACTCTTCTACTCTACAGTGTTTCCTATGGGGTCCGAACAGTGAGCTTGCTCAGAACAAAAGAATTGTGCTTCCTACACACACGGGCCATATCTACTTCAACCCTTCTTAGGAAACTGACAAGAACAGTAGCTCCTCTTCAGTCCAATACACTGTACTTGCTGGGAACAGACACGAGTGCTATTTGCACTGTGTATGGCAATGGGAGCGCAATAGTGACTTTCATTACCAGAAAACAACTCTATCTCGTAGGACCAAAAACTGCATGTGATTCAACTCCATTTAGGACTGGGAAACAAACACTAGCTCGCCTTACGAGAAACACACTCTGGTGTTGAGAAAAGAGCAGTCTTCTACTCTAATGTGTTTCCTTTAGGGCCAGAACAGTGAGCTTGCTCAGAACAAAAGAACTGTGCTTCCTACACACACAGGCTATATATAGTTCAACTCTTCTTAGGAAACTGACAAGAACAGTAGATCCTCTTCAGTCCAATACACTGTACATTCTGGGAACAGACGTCAGTGCTATTTGCCCTGTGTATGACAATGGGAGCGCAATAGTGACTGTTCTTACAAGAAAACAATTCTTGCTGCTAGGAACAGAAACTGCATGTGATTCAACTCCATTTAGGACTGGGAAACAAACGCTAGCTCGCCTTACAAGAAACACATTCTGCTTTTGAGAAAAGAGCACTCTTCTACTCTACTGTGTTTCCTATAGGGCCAGAACAATGAGCTTGCATAGAACAAAACAACTGTACTTCCTACACACATGGCCATATCTAGTTCAATTCTGCTTAGGAAACTGAAAAGAACAGGAGCCCCTCTTCAGTCCAATGCACTGTACATACTGGGAACAGACGAGAGTGCTATTTGTACTGTGTATGGCAATGGGAGCGCAGTAGTGACTTTCCTTACCAGAAAACAACTCTTGCTCGTAGGACCAAAAACTGCATGTGATTCAACTCCATTTAGCACTGGGAAACAAACGCTAGCTCGCCTTACAAGAAACACATTCTGCTTTTGAGAAAAGATCACTCTTCTACTCTACTGTGTTTCCAATAGTGCCAAAACAGTGAGCTTGCTCAGAACAAAAGAACTGTGCTTCTTACACACACGGCAATATCTAGTTCAATTCTGGTTAGGAAACTAACAAGAACAGTAGCTCCTCTTCAGTCCAATACACTGTACATGCTGGAACAGACGCCAGTGCTATTTGCCCTGTGTATGACAATGGGAGCGCAATAGTTACTCTTCTTACCAGAAAAAACTCTTGCTCGTTGGACCAGAAACTGCATGGGATTCAACTCCAGTTAGGACTGGGAAACAAACGCTTGCTCGCCTTACAAGAAACACACTCTGCTTTTGAGAAAAGGGCAATCTTCTACTCTACAGTGTTTCCTATGGGTTCCGAACAGTGAGCATGCTCAGAACAAAAGAATTGTGCTTCCTACACACGGGCCATATCTAGTTCAACTCTGCTTAGGAAACTGACAAGAACAGTAGATCCTCTTCAGTCCAATACACTGTACATGCTGGGAACAGACGCCAGTGCTATTTGCCCTGTGTATGACAATGGGAGCGCAATAGTGACTCTTCTTACCAGAAAACAACTCTTGCTCGTAGGAAGAAAAACTGCATGTGATTCAACTCCATTTAGGACTGGGAAACAAACGCTAGCTCGCCTTACAAGAAACACACTCTGATTTTGAGAAAAGAGCACTCTTCTACTCTACTGTGTTTCCTTTGGGGTCCAGAACAGTGAGCTTGCTCAGAACAAAAGAACTGTGCTTCCAACACACACGGGCCATATCTAGTTCAACTCTGCTTAGGAAACTGACAAGAACAGTAGATCCGCTTCAGTCCAATACACTGTACATGCTGGGAACAGACGCCAGTGCTATTTGCCCTGTGTATGACAATGGGAGTGCAATAGTGACTCTTCTTACAAGAAAACAACTCTTGCTCATAGGAGCAGAAACTGCATGGGATTCAACTCCATTTACGACTGGGAAACAAACACTAGCTCGCCTTAAAAGAAACACACTCTGCTTTTGAGAAAAGAGCACTCTTCTACTCTAACATGTTTCCAATAGGGCCAAAACAGTGAGCATTCTCAGAACAAAAGAACTGCGCTTCCTACACACACGGGCCATATCTAGTTCAACTCTGCTTAGGAAACTGACAAGAACAGTAGATCCTCTTCAGTCCAATACACTGTACATGCTGGGAACAGACGTCAGTGCTATTTGCCCTGAGTATGTCAATGGGAGCGCAATAGTGACTGTTCTTACCAGAAAACAACACTTGCTCGTAGTACAAGAAACTGCATGTGATTCAACTCCATTTAGGACTGGGAAACAAATGCTAGCTCGCCTAACCAGAAACACACTCTGCTTTTGAGAAAAGAGCACTCTTCTACTCTACTGTGTTTCCTATGGGGTCCGAATAGTGAGCTTGCTCAGAACAAAAGAACTGGGCTTCCTACACACAGGGGCCATATCTAGTTCAACTCTGCTTAGGAAACTGACAAGAACAGTAGCTACGCTTCAGTCCAATACACTGTACTTGCTGGGAACAGACGCGAGTGCTATTTGCACTGTGTATAGAAATGGGAGCGCAATAGTGACTTTCTTTACCAGAAAACAACTCTTGCTCGCAGGACCAGAAACTGCATGGGATTCAACTCCATTTCTAACTGGGAAACAAACACTAGCTTGCCTTACAAGAAACACACTCTGCTTTTGAGAAAAGAGCACTCTTCTACTCTACTGTGTTTCCTAAGGGTTCCGAACAGTGAGCTTGCTCAGAACAAAAGAACTGTGCTTCCTACACACACGGGCCATATCTAGTTCAACTCTGCTTAGGAAACTGACAAGAACAGTAGCTCCGCTTCAGTCCAATACACTGTACTTGCTGAAAACAGATGCGAGTGCTATTTGCACTGTGTATGGCAATGGGAGCACAATAGTGACTTTATTACCAGAAAACAACTCTTGCTCGTAGGACCAAAAACTGGATGTGATTCAACTCCATTTAGGACTGGGAAACAAACGCTAGCTCGCCTTACAAGAAAAACACTCTGCTTTTGAGAAAAGAGCAGTCTTCTACTCTACTGTGTTTCCTAGGGGGTCCGAACAGTGAGCTTTCTCAGAACAAAAGAACTGGGCTTCCTACACACACGGGCCATATCTAGTTCAACTCAGCTTAGGAAACTGACAAGAACAGTAGCTCCTCTTCAGTCCAATACACTGTACTTGCTGGGAACAGACGCGAGTGCTATTTGCACTGTGTATGGCAATGGGAACACAATAGTCACTCTTCTTACCAGAAAACAACTCTTGCTCATAGGACCAGAAACTGCATGTGATTCAACTCCATTTAGGCCTGGAAACAAACGCTAGCTCGCCTTACAGGAAACACACTCTGCTTTTGATAAAAGAGCACTCTTCTACTCTAGTGTGTTTCCTATATAGCCAGAAGAGTGAGCTTGCTCAGAACAAAAGAACTGTGCTTCCTACACACACGGGCTGTATCTAGTAAAACTCTGCTTAGGAAACAGACAAGAACAGTAGATCCTCCTCAGTCAAATACACTGTACATGCTGGGAACATACGTCAGTGCTATTTGCCCTGTGTATGACAATGGGAGCGCAATAGTGACTGTTCTTACCAGAAAACAACGCTTGCTCGTAGGACCAGAAAATGCATGTGATTCAACTCCATTTAAAACTGGGAAACCAACGCTAGATCACCTAACAAAAAACACATTCTGCTTTTGAGAAAAGAGCACTCTTCTACTCTCCTGTGTTTCCTATGGGGTCTGAACAGTGAGATTGATCAGAACAAAAGAACTGTGCTTCCTACACACAAGGGCCATATCTAGTTCAACCCTGCTTAGGAAACTGACAAGAACAGTAGCTTCTCTTCAGTCCAATACACTGTAAATGCTGGGAACAGACGCCAGTGCTATTTGCACTGTGTATGACAATGTAAGCCCAATAGTGACTCTTCTTACCAGAAAACCACTCTTGCTCGTAGGACCAGAAACTTCATGGGATTGAACTCCATTTAGGACTGGGAAACAAACGCTAACGCGCCTTTCAAGAAATATACTCTGCTTTTGAGAAAAGAGCACTCTTCTACTCTACTGTGTTTCCTATGGGGTCTGAACAGTGAGCTTGCTCAGAACAAAAGAACTGTACTTCCTACACACGGGCCATATCTAGTTCAACTCTGCTTAGGAAACTGACAAGAACAGAAGATCCTCTTCAGTCCAATATACTGTACATTCTGGGAACAGACTCCAGTGCTATTTGCCCTGTGTATGACAATGGGAGCGCAATAGTGACTCTTCTTACCAGAAAAAAACTCATGCTCGTAGGAACAGAAACTGCATGTGATTCAACTCCATTTAGGACTGGAAAACAAACGCTAGCTCGCCTTACAAGAAACACACTCTGATTTTGAGAAAAGAGCACTCTTCTACTCTACTGTGTTTCCTTTAGGGCCAGAACAGTGAGCTTGCTCAGAACAAAAGAACTGTGCTTCCTACACACACAGGCTATATCTAGTTCAACTCTTCTTAGGAAACTGACAAGAACAGTAGATCCTCTTCAGTCCAATACACTGTACATTCTGGGAACAGACGTCAGTGCTATTTGCCCTGTGTATGACAATGGGAGCGCAATAGTGACTGTTCTTACAAGAAAACAATTCTTGCTGCTAGGAACAGAAACTGCATGTGATTCAACTCCATTTAGGACTGGGAAACAAACGCTAGCTCGCCTTACAAGAAACACATTCTGCTTTTGAGAAAAGAGCACTCTTCTACTCTACTGTGTTTCCTATAGGGCCAGAACAATGAGCTTGCATAGAACAAAACAACTGTACTTCCTACACACATGGCCATGTCTAGTTCAATTCTGCTTAGGAAACTGAAAAGAACAGGAGCCCCTCTTCAGTCCAATGCACTGTACATACTGGGAACAGATGAGAGTGCTATTTGCACTGTGTATGGCAATGGGAGCACAGTAGTGACTTTCCTTACCAGAAAACAACTCTTGCTCGTAGGACCAAAAACTGCATGTGATTCAACTCCATTTAGCACTGGGAAACAAACGCTAGCTCGCCTTACAAGAAACACATTCTGCTTTTGAGAAAAGATCACTCTTCTACTCTACTGTGTTTCCAATAGTGCCAAAACAGTGAGCTTGCTCAGAACAAAAGAACTGTGCTTCTTACACACACGGCAATATCTAGTTCAATTCTGGTTAGGAAACTAACAAGAACAGTAGCTCCTCTTCAGTCCAATACACTGTACATGCTGGAACAGACGCCAGTGCTATTTGCCCTGTGTATGACAATGGCAGCGCAATAGTGACTCTTCTTACCAGAAAAAAACTCTTGCTCATAGGACCAGAAACTGCATGGGATTCAACTCCATTTAGGACTGGGAAACAAACACTAGCTCGCCTTAAAAGAAACACACTCTGCTTTTGGGAAAAGAGGACTCTACTTCTCTACTATGTTTCCTATAGGGCCAGAACAGTGAGCTTGCTCAGAACAAAAGAACTGTGCTTCCTACACACACTGGCCATATCTAGTTCAACACTGCTCAGGAAACTGAGAAGAACAGTAGATCCTCTTCAGTCAATACACTGTATATTCTGGGAACAGACACGAGTGATATTTGCAATGTGTATGACAATGGGAGCGCAATAGTGACTCTTCTTACCAGAAAACAATTCTTGCTCGTAGGACCAGAAACTGCATGGGATTCAACTCCATTTAGGACTGGGAAACAAACGCTAGCTCACCTTACAATAAACACACTCTGCTTTTGAGAAAAGAGCACTCTTCTACTCCACTATGTTTCCTATGGGGTCCAAAGAGTGAGCTTGCTCAGAAAAAAAGAACTGTGCTTCCTACACACACGAGCCATATCCAGATCAATTCTGTTGAGGAATCTGACAAGAACAGTAGATCCTCTTCAGTCTAATACACTGTACATGCTGGGAAAAGACGTCAGTGCTATTTGCCCTGTGTTTGACAATGGGAGCGCAATAGTTACTCTTCTTACCAGAAAAAACTCTTGCTCGTTGGACCAGAAACTGCATGGGATTCAACTCCAGTTAGGACTGGGAAACAAACGCTTGCTCGCCTTACAAGAAACACACTCTGCTTTTGAGAAAAGGGCAATCTTCTACTCTACAGTGTTTCCTATGGGTTCCGAACAGTGAGCTTGCTCAGAACAAAAGAATTGTGCTTCCTACACACACGGGCCATATCTAGTTCAACTCTGCTTAGGAAACTGACAAGAACAGTAGATCCTCTTCAGTCCAATACACTGTACATGCTGGGAACAGACGCCAGTGCTATTTGCCCTGTGTATGACAATGGGAGCGCAATAGTGACTCTTCTTACCAGAAAACAACTCTTGCTCATAGGACCAGAAACTGCATGGGATTCAACTCCAATTACGACTGGGAAACAAACACTAGAACGCCTTAAAAGAAACACACTCTGCTTTTGAGAAAAGAGCACTTTCTACTCTACAGTGTTCCCTACACTGCCAGAACAGTGAGCTTGCTCAGAACAAAAGAACTGTGCTTCCTACACACACGGGCCTTATCTAGTCCAACTCTGCATAGGAAACTGACAAAACAGTAGATCCTCTTCAGTCCAATACACTGTACATGCTGTGAACAGACGCAAGTGCTATTTGCACTGTGTATGACAATGGGAGCGCAATAGTGACTCTTCTTACCAGAGAACAACTCTTGCTCGTAGGACCAGAAACTGCATGTGATTCAACTCCATTTAGGACTGGGAAACAAATGCTAGCTCGCCTTACAAGAAACACACTCTGCTTTTGAGAAAAGAGCAGTCTTCTACTCTAATGTGTTTCCTATAGAGCCAGAACAGTGAGCTTGCTCAGAACAAAAGAACTGTGCTTCCTACACACACAGGCTATATCTAGTTCAACTCTGCTTAAGAAACTGACAAGAACAGTAGATCCTCTTCAGTCCAATACACTGTACATTCTGGGAACAGATGTCAGTGCTATTTGCCCTGTGAATGACAATGGGAGCGCAATATTGACTGTTCTTACCAGAAAACAACACTTGCTCGTAGGACCAGAAACTGCATGTGATTCAACTCCATTTAAACTGGAAAACCAACGCTAGCTTGCCTAACAAGAAACACATTCTGCTTTTGAGAAAAGAGCACTCTTCTACTCTACTGTGTTTCCTATGGGGTCTGAACAGTGAGCTTGCTCAGAAAAAAAGAACTGTGCTTCCTACACACACGAGCCATATTTTGTTAAACTCTGCTTAGGAAACTGACAAGAACAGTAGATCCTCTTCAGTCCAATATACTGTACATGCTGGGAACAGACGCCTGTGCTTTTTGCCCTGTGTATGACAATGGGAGCGCAATAGTGACTGTTCTTACCAGAAAACAACTCTTGCTCGTAGGAACAGAAACTGCATGTGATTCAACTCCATTTAGGACTGGGAAACAAACGCTAGCTCGCCTTACAAGAAACACACTCTGCTTTTGAGAAAAGAGCACTCTTCTACTTTACTGTATTTCCTATTGGGTCTGAACAGTGATCTTACTCAGAACAAAAGAACTGTGGTTCCTACACACGGGCCATATCTAGTTCAACTCTGCTTAGGAAACTGACAAGAACAGTAGATACTCTTCAGTCCAATATACTGTGCATGCTGGGAACAGACTCCAGGGCTATTTGCCCTGTGTATGACAATGGGAGCGCAATAGTGACTCTTCTTACCAGAAAACAACTCTTGCTCGTAGGAAGAAAAACTGCATGTGATTCAACTCCATTTAGGACTGGGAAACAAACGCTAGCTCGCCTTACAAGAAACACACTCTGATTTTGAGAAAAGAGCACTCTTCTACTCTACTGTGTTTCCTTTGGGGTCCAGAACAGTGAGCTTGCTCAGAACAAAAGAACTGTGCTTCCAACACACACGGGCCATATCTAGTTCAACTCTGCTTAGGAAACTGACAAGAACAGTAGATCCGCTTCAGTCCAATACACTGTACATGCTGGGAACAGACGCCAGTGCTATTTGCCCTGTGTATGACAATGGGAGTGCAATAGTGACTCTTCTTACAAGAAAACAACTCTTGCTCATAGGAGCAGAAACTGCATGGGATTCAACTCCATTTACGACTGGGAAACAAACACTAGCTCGCCTTAAAAGAAACACACTCTGCTTTTGAGAAAAGAGCACTCTTCTACTCTAACATGTTTCCAATAGGGCCAAAACAGTGAGCATTCTCAGAACAAAAGAACTGCGCTTCCTACACACACGGGCCATATCTAGTTCAACTCTGCTTAGGAAACTGACAAGAACAGTAGATCCTCTTCAGTCCAATACACTGTACATGCTGGGAACAGACGTCAGTGCTATTTGCCCTGAGTATGTCAATGGGAGCGCAATAGTGACTGTTCTTACCAGAAAACAACACTTGCTCGTAGGACCAGAAACTGCATGTGATTCAACTCCATTTAAAACTGGAAAACCAACGCTAGCTCGCCTAACAAGAAACACATTCTGCTTTTGAGAAAAGAGCACTCTTCTACTCTAACATGTTTCCAATAGGGCCAAAACAGTGAGCATTCTCAGAACAAAAGAACTGTGCTTCCTACACACACAGGCCATATCTAGTTCAACTCTGCTTAGGAAACTGACAAGAACAGTAGATCCTCTTCAGTCCAATACACTGTACATGCTGGGAACAGACGTCAGTGCTATTTGCCCTGAGTATGACAATGGGAGCGCAATAGTGACTGTTCTTACCAGAAAACAACACTTGCTCGTAGGACCAGAAACTGCATGTGATTCAACTCCATTTAAAACTGGAAAACCAACGCTAGCTCGCCTAACAAGAAACACATTCTGCTTTTGAGAAAAGAGCATACTTCTACTCTACTGTGTTTCCAATGGGGTCTGAACAGTGAGGTTGCTCAGAACAAAAGAACTGTGCTTCCTACACACACAGGCCATATCTAGTTAAACTCTGCTTAGGAAACTGACAAGAACAGTAGATCCTCTTCAGTCCAATACACTGTACATTCTGGGAACAGACGTCAGTGCTATTTGCCCTGTGTATGACAATGGGAGCGCAATAGTGACTGTTCTTACAAGAAAACAATTCTTGCTGCTAGGAACAGAAACTGCATGTGATTCAACTCCATTTAGGACTGGGAAACAAACGCTAGATCGCCTTACAAGAAACACATTCTGCTTTTGAGAAAAGAGCACTCTTCTACTCTACTGTGTTTCCTATAGGGCCAGAACAATGAGCTTGCATAGAACAAAACAACTGTACTTCCTACACACATGGCCATATCTAGTTCAATTCTGCTTAGGAAACTGAAAAGAACAGGAGCCCCTCTTCAGTCCAATGCACTGTACATACTGGGAACAGACGAGAGTGCTATTTGCACTGTGTATGGCAATGGGAGCGCAGTAGTGACTTTCCTTACCAGAAAACAACTCTTGCTCGTAGGACCAAAAACTGCATGTGATTCAACTCCATTTAGCACTGGGAAACAAACGCTAGCTCGCCTTACAAGAAACACATTCTGCTTTTGAGAAAAGATCACTCTTCTACTCTACTGTGTTTCCAATAGTGCCAAAACAGTGAGCTTGCTCAGAACAAAAGAACTGTGCTTCTTACACACACGGCAATATCTAGTTCAATTCTGGTTAGGAAACTAACAAGAACAGTAGCTCCTCTTCAGTCCAATACACTGTACATGCTGGAACAGACGCCAGTGCTATTTGCCCTGTGTATGACAATGGGAGCGCAATAGTGACTCTTCTTACAAGAAAACAACTCTTGCTCATAGGACCAGAAACTGCATGGGATTCAACTCCATTTACGACTGGGAAACAAACACTAGCTCGCCTTAAAAGAAACACACTCTGCTTTTGAGAAAAGAGCACTCTTCTACTCTAACATGTTTCCAATAGGGCCAAAACAGTGAGCATTCTCAGAACAAAAGAACTGTGCTTCCTACACACACGGGCCATATCTAGTTCAACTCTGCTTAGGAAACTGACAAGAACAGTAGATCCTCTTCAGTCCAATACACTGTACATGCTGGGAACAGACGTCAGTGCTATTTGCCCTGAGTATGACAATGGGAGCACAATAGTGACTGTTCTTACCAGAAAACAACACTTGCTCGTAGGACCAGAAACTGCATGTGATTCAACTCCATTTAAAACTGGAAAACCAACGCTAGCTCGCCTAACAAGAAACACATTCTGCTTTTGAGAAAAGAGCACACTTCTACTCTACTGTGTTTCCAATGGGGTCTGAACAGTGAGGTTGCTCAGAACAAAAGAACTGTGCTTCCTACACACACAGGCATATCTAGTTAAACTCTGCTTAGGAAACTGACAAGAACAGTAGATCCTCTTCAGTCCAATACACTGTACATTCTGGGAACAGACGTCAGTGCTATTTGCCCTGTGTATGACAATGGGAGCGCAATAGTGACTGTTCTTACAAGAAAACAATTCTTGCTGCTAGGAACAGAAACTGCATGTGATTCAACTCCATTTAGGACTGGGAAACAAACGCTAGCTCGCCTTACAAGAAACACATTCTGCTTTTGAGAAAAGAGCACTCTTCTACTCTACTGTGTTTCCTATAGGGCCAGAACAATGAGCTTGCATAGAACAAAACAACTGTACTTCCTACACACATGGCCATATCTAGTTCAATTCTGCTTAGGAAACTGAAAAGAACAGGAGCCCCTCTTCAGTCCAATGCACTGTACATACTGGGAACAGACGAGAGTGCTATTTGCACTGTGTATGGCAATGGGAGCGCAGTAGTGACTTTCCTTACCAGAAAACAACTCTTGCTCGTAGGACCAAAAACTGCATGTGATTCAACTCCATTTAGCACTGGGAAACAAACGCTAGCTCGCCTTACAAGAAACACATTCTGCTTTTGAGAAAAGATCACTCTTCTACTCTACTGTGTTTCCAATAGTGCCAAAACAGTGAGCTTGCTCAGAACAAAAGAACTGTGCTTCTTACACACACGGCAATATCTAGTTCAATTCTGGTTAGGAAACTAACAAGAACAGTAGCTCCTCTTCAGTCCAATACACTGTACATGCTGGAACAGACGCCAGTGCTATTTGCCCTGTGTATGACAATGGCAGCGCAATAGTGACTCTTCTTACCAGAAAAAAACTCTTGCTCATAGGACCAGAAACTGCATGGGATTCAACTCCATTTAGGACTGGGAAACAAACACTAGCTCGCCTTAAAAGAAACACACTCTGCTTTTGAGAAAAGAGGACTCTACTTCTCTACTATGTTTCCTATAGGGCCAGAACAGTGAGCTTGCTCAGAACAAAAGAACTGTGCTTCCTACACACACTGGCCATATCTAGTTCAACACTGCTCAGGAAACTGAGAAGAACAGTAGATCCTCTTCAGTCAATACACTGTATATTCTGGGAACAGACACGAGTGATATTTGCAATGTGTATGATAATGGGAGCGCAATAGTGACTCTTCTTACCAGAAAACAATTCTTGCTCGTAGGACCAGAAACTGCATGGGATTCAACTCCATTTAGGACTGGGAAACAAACGCTAGCTCACCTTACAATGAACACACTCTGCTTTTGAGAAAAGAGCACTCTTCTACTCCACTATGTTTCCTATGGCGTCCAAAGAGTGAGCTTGCTCAGAAAAAAAGAACTGTGCTTCCTACACACACGGGCCATATCCAGATCAATTCTGTTGAGGAATCTGACAAGAACAGTAGATCCTCTTCAGTCTAATACACTGTACATGCTGGGAAAAGACGTCAGTGCTATTTGCCCTGTGTATGACAATGGGAGCGCAATAGTTACTCTTCTTACCAGAAAAAACTCTTGCTCGTTGGACCAGAAACTGCATGGGATTCAACTCCAGTTAGGACTGGGAAACAAACGCTTGCTCGCCTTACAAGAAACACACTCTGCTTTTGAGAAAAGGGCAATCTTCTACTCTACAGTGTTTCCTATGGGTTCCGAACAGTGAGCTTGCTCAGAACAAAAGAATTGTGCTTCCTACACACGGGCCATATCTAGTTCAACTCTGCTTAGGAAACTGACAAGAACAGTAGATCCTCTTCAGTCCAATACACTGTACATGCTGGGAACAGACGCCAGTGCTATTTGCCCTGTGTATGACAATGGGAGCGCAATAGTGACTCTTCTTACCAGAAAACAACTCTTGCTCATAGGACCAGAAACTGCATGGGATTCAACTCCAATTACGACTGGGAAACAAACACTAGAACGCCTTAAAAGAAACACACTCTGCTTTTGAGAAAAGAGCACTCTTCTACTCTACAGTGTTCCCTACACTGCCAGAACAGTGAGCTTGCTCAGAACAAAAGAACTGTGCTTCCTACACACACGGGCCTTATCTAGTCCAACTCTGCATAGGAAACGGACAAAACAGTAGATCCTCTTCAGTCCAATACACTGTACATGCTGTGAACAAACGCAAGTGCTATTTGCACTGTGTATGACAATGGGAGCGCAATAGTGACTCTTCTTACCAGAGAACAACTCTTGCTCGTAGGACCAGAAACTGCATGTGATTCAACTCCATTTAGGACTGGGAAACAAATGCTAGCTCGCCTTACAAGAAACACACTCTGCTTTTGAGAAAAGAGCAGTCTTCTACTCTAATGTGTTTCCTATAGAGCCAGAAGAGTGAGCTTGCTCAGAACAAAAGAACTGTGCTTCCTACACACACAGGCTATATCTAGTTCAACTCTGCTTAAGAAACTGACAAGAACAGTAGATCCTCTTCAGTCCAATACACTGTACATTCTGGGAACAGATGTCAGTGCTATTTGCCCTGTGAATGACAATGGGAGCGCAATATTGACTGTTCTTACCAGAAAACAACACTTGCTCGTAGGACCAGAAACTGCATGTGATTCAACTCCATTTAAACTGGAAAACCAACGCTAGCTCGCCTAACAAGAAACACATTCTGCTTTTGAGAAAAGAGCACTCTTCTACTCTACTGTGTTTCCTATGGGGTCTGAACAGTGAGCTTGCTCAGAAAAAAAGAACTGTGCTTCCTACACACACGAGCCATATCTAGTTAAACTCTGCTTAGGAAACTGACAAGAACAGTAGATCCTCTTCAGTCCAATATACTGTACATGCTGGGAACAGACGCCTGTGCTTTTTGCCCTGTGTATGACAATGGGAGCGCAATAGTGACTGTTCTTACCAGAAAACAACTCTTGCTCGTAGGAACAGAAACTGCATGTGATTCAACTCCATTTAGGACTGGGAAACAAATGCTAGCTCACCTTACAAGAAACACACTCTGCTTTTGAGAAAAGAGCACTCTTCTACTTTACTGTATTTCCTATTGGGTCTGAACAGTGAGCTTACTCAGAACAAAAGAACTGTGCTTCCTACACACGGGCCATATCTAGTTCAACTCTGCTTAGGAAACTGACAAGAACAGTAGATACTCTTCAGTCCAATATACTGTACATGCTGGGAACAGACTCCAGGGCTATTTGCCCTGTGTATGACAATGGGAGCGCAATAGTGACTCTTCTTACCAGAAAACAACTCTTGCTCGTAGGAAGAAAAACTGCATGTGATTCAACTCCATTTAGGACTGGGAAACAAACGCTAGCTCGCCTTACAAGAAACACACTCTGATTTTGAGAAAAGAGCACTCTTCTACTCTACTGTGTTTCCTTTGGGGTCCAGAACAGTGAGCTTGCTCAGAACAAAAGAACTGTGCTTCCAACACACACGGGCCATATCTAGTTCAACTCTGCTTAGGAAACTGACAAGAACAGTAGATCCGCTTCAGTCCAATACACTGTACATGCTGGGAACAGACGCCAGTGCTATTTGCCCTGTGTATGACAATGGGAGTGCAATAGTGACTCTTCTTACAAGAAAACAACTCTTGCTCATAGGACCAGAAACTGCATGGGATTCAACTCCATTTACGACTGGGAAACAAACACTAGCTCGCCTTAAAAGAAACACACTCTGCTTTTGAGAAAAGAGCACTCCTCTACTCTAACATGTTTCCAATAGGGCCAAAACAGTGAGCATTCTCAGAACAAAAGAACTGCGCTTCCTACACACACGGGCCATATCTAGTTCAACTCTGCTTAGGAAACTGACAAGAACAGTAGATCCTCTTCAGTCCAATACACTGTACATGCTGGGAACAGACGTCAGTGCTATTTGCCCTGTGTATGACAATGGGAGCGCAATAGTTACTCTTCTTACCAGAAAAAACTCTTGCTCGTTGGACCAGAAACTGCATGGGATTCAACTCCAGTTAGGACTGGGAAACAAACGCTTGCTCGCCTTACAAGAAACACACTCTGCTTTTGAGAAAAGGGCAATCTTCTACTCTACAGTGTTTCCTATGGGTTCCGAACAGTGAGCTTGCTCAGAACAAAAGAATTGTGCTTCCTACACACGGGCCATATCTAGTTCAACTCTGCTTAGGAAACTGACAAGAACAGTAGATCCTCTTCAGTCCAATACACTGTACATGCTGGGAACAGACGCCAGTGCTATTTGCCCTGTGTATGACAATGGGAGCGCAATAGTGACTCTTCTTACCAGAAAACAACTCTTGCTCATAGGACCAGAAACTGCATGGGATTCAACTCCAATTACGACTGGGAAACAAACACTAGAACGCCTTAAAAGAAACACACTCTGCTTTTGAGAAAAGAGCACTCTTCTACTCTACAGTGTTCCCTACACTGCCAGAACAGTGAGCTTGCTCAGAACAAAAGAACTGTGCTTCCTACACACACGGGCCGTATCTAGTCCAACTCTGCATAGGAAACGGACAAAACAGTAGATCCTCTTCAGTCCAATACACTGTACATGCTGTGAACAAACGCAAGTGCTATTTGCACTGTGTATGACAATGGGAGCGCAATAGTGACTCTTCTTACCAGAGAACAACTCTTGCTCGTAGGACCAGAAACTGCATGTGATTCAACTCCATTTAGGACTGGGAAACAAATGCTAGCTCGCCTTACAAGAAACACACTCTGCTTTTGAGAAAAGAGCAGTCTTCTACTCTAATGTGTTTCCTATAGAGCCAGAAGAGTGAGCTTGCTCAGAACAAAAGAACTGTGCTTCCTACACACACAGGCTATATCTAGTTCAACTCTGCTTAAGAAACTGACAAGAACAGTAGATCCTCTTCAGTCCAATACACTGTACATTCTGGGAACAGATGTCAGTGCTATTTGCCCTGTGAATGACAATGGGAGCGCAATATTGACTGTTCTTACCAGAAAACAACACTTGCTCGTAGGACCAGAAACTGCATGTGATTCAACTCCATTTAAACTGGAAAACCAACGCTAGCTCGCCTAACAAGAAACACATTCTGCTTTTGAGAAAAGAGCACTCTTCTACTCTACTGTGTTTCCTATGGGGTCTGAACAGTGAGCTTGCTCAGAAAAAAAGAACTGTGCTTCCTACACACACGAGCCATATCTAGTTAAACTCTGCTTAGGAAACTGACAAGAACAGTAGATCCTCTTCAGTCCAATGTACTGTACATGCTGGGAACAGACGCCTGTGCTTTTTGCCCTGTGTATGACAATGGGAGCGCAATAGTGACTGTTCTTACCAGAAAACAACTCTTGCTCGTAGGAACAGAAACTGCATGTGATTCAACTCCATTTAGGACTGGGAAACAAATGCTAGCTCACCTTACAAGAAACACACTCTGCTTTTGAGAAAAGAGCACTCTTCTACTTTACTGTATTTCCTATTGGGTCTGAACAGTGAGCTTACTCAGAACAAAAGAACTGTGCTTCCTACACACGGGCCATATCTAGTTCAACTCTGCTTAGGAAACTGACAAGAACAGTAGATACTCTTCAGTCCAATATACTGTACATGCTGGGAACAGACTCCAGGGCTATTTGCCCTGTGTATGACAATGGGAGCGCAATAGTGACTCTTCTTACCAGAAAACAACTCTTGCTCGTAGGAAGAAAAACTGCATGTGATTCAACTCCATTTAGGACTGGGAAACAAACGCTAGCTCGCCTTACAAGAAACACACTCTGATTTTGAGAAAAGAGCACTCTTCTACTCTACTGTGTTTCCTTTGGGGTCCAGAACAGTGAGCTTGCTCAGAACAAAAGAACTGTGCTTCCAACACACACGGGCCATATCTAGTTCAACTCTGCTTAGGAAACTGACAAGAACAGTAGATCCGCTTCAGTCCAATACACTGTACATGCTGGGAACAGACGCCAGTGCTATTTGCCCTGTGTATGACAATGGGAGTGCAATAGTGACTCTTCTTACAAGAAAACAACTCTTGCTCATAGGACCAGAAACTGCATGGGATTCAACTCCATTTACGACTGGGAAACAAACACTAGCTCGCCTTAAAAGAAACACACTCTGCTTTTGAGAAAAGAGCACTCTTCTACTCTAACATGTTTCCAATAGGGCCAAAACAGTGAGCATTCTCAGAACAAAAGAACTGCGCTTCCTACACACACGGGCCATATCTAGTTCAACTCTGCTTAGGAAACTGACAAGAACAGTAGATCCTCTTCAGTCCAATACACTGTACATGCTGGGAACAGACGTCAGTGCTATTTGCCCTGAGTATGACAATGGGAGCGCAATAGTGACTGTTCTTACCAGAAAACAACACTTGCTCGTAGGACCAGAAACTGCATGTGATTCAACTCCATTTAAAACTGGGAAACCAACGCTAGATCGCCTAACAAAAAACACATTCTGCTTTTGAGAAAAGAGCACTCTTCAATCTACTGTGTTTCCTATGGGGTCTGAACAGTGAGATTGATCAGAACAAAAGAACTGTGCTTCCTACACACACGGCCATATCTAGTTCGACACTGCTTAGAAAACTGACAAGAACAGTAGCTCCTCTTCAGTCCAATACACTGTAAATGATGGGAACAGTCGCCAGTGCTATTTGCAATGTGTATGAAAATGTTAGTCCAATAGTGACTCTTCTTACCAGAAAACAACTCTTGCTCGTAGGACCAGAAACTTCATGGAATTCAACTCCATTTAGGACTGGGAAACAAACGCTAGCTCGCCTTTCAAGAAACACACTCTGCTTTTGAGAAAAGAGCACTCTTCTACTTTACTGTGTTTCCTATTGTGTCTGAACAGTGAGCTTGCTCAGAACAAAAGAACTGTGCTTCCTACACACGGGCCATATCTAGTTCAACTCTGCTTAGGAAACTGACAAGAACAGTAGATCCTCTTCAGTCCAATATACTGTACATGCTGGGAACAGACGCCAGTGCTATTTGCCCTGTGTATGACAATGGGAGTGCAATAGTGACTCTTCTTACCAGAAAACAACTCTTGCTCGTAGGACAAGAGTCTGCATGTGATTCAACTCCATTTAGGACTGGGAAACAAACACTAGCTCGCCTTAAAAGAAACACACTCTGCTTTTGAGAAAAGAGCACTCTTCTACTCTACTGTGTTTCCTACAGTGCCAGAACAGTGAGCTTGCTCAGAACAAAAGAACTGTGCTTCCTACACACACGGGCCTTATCTAGTCCAACTCTGGATAGGAAACTGACAAAACAGTAGATCCTCTTCATTCCAATACACTGTACATGCTGGGAACAGACGCGAGTGCTATTTGCACTGTGTATGACAATGAGAGCGCAATAGTGACTCTTCTTACCAGAGAACAACTCTTGCTCGTAGGACCAGAAACTGCATGTGATTCAACGCCATTTAGGACTGGGAAACAAATGCTAGCTCGCCTTACGAGAAACACACTCTGCTTTTGAGAAAAGAGCAGTCTTCTACTCTAATGTGTTTCCTATAGAGCCAGAACAGTGAGCTTGCTCAGAACAAAAGAACTGTGCTTCCTACACACACAGGCTATATCTAGTTCAACTCTGCTTAGGAAACTGACAAGTACAGTAGATCCTCTTCAGTCCAATACACTGTACATTCTGGGAACAGACGTCAGAGCTATTTGCCCTGTGTATGACAATGGGAGCGCAATAGTGACTCTTCTTACCAGAAAACAACTCTTGCTCGTAGGAACAGAAACTGCATGTGATTCACCTCCATTTAGGACTGGGAAACAAACGCTAGCTCGCCTTACAAGAAACACACTCTGCTTTTGAGAAAAAATCACTCTTCTACTCTACTTTGTTTCCAATAGTGCCAAAACAGTGAGCTTGCTCAGAACAAAAGAACTGTGCTTCTTACACACACGGCCATATCTAGTTCAACTCTGCTCAGGAAACTGACAAGAACAGTAGCTCCTCTTCAGTCCAATACACTGTACTTGCTGGGAACAGACGCGAGTACTATTTGCACTGTGTATGGCAATGGGAGCGCAATAGTGACTTTCATTACCAGAAAACAACTCTTGCTCATAGGACCAAAAACTGCATGTGATTCAACTCCATTTAGGACTGGGAAACAAACGCTAGCTCGCCTTACAAGAAACACACTCTGCTTTTGAGAAAAGAGCACTCTTCTACTCTAATGTGTTTCCTATAGGGCCAGAACAGTGAGCATTCTCAGAACAAAAGAACTGTGCTTCCTACACACATGGGCCATATCTAGTTCAACTCTGTTTAGGAAACTGACAAGAACAGTAGATTCTCTTCAGTCCAATTCACTGTACATGCTGGGAACAGTCGCCAGTGCTATTTGCCCTGGGTATGACAATGGGAGCGCAATAGTGACTCTTCTTACCAGAAAACACTCTTGCTTGTACGACCAGAAACTGCATGGGATTCAACTCCATTTAGGACTGGGAAACAAATGCTACCTCGCCTTACAATAAACACACTCTGCTTTTGAAAAAAGAGCACTCTTCTACTCCACTGTGTTTCCTAAAGGGTCCAAAGAGTGAGCTTGCTCAGAAGAAAAGAACTGTGCTTCCTACACACAAGGGCCATATCTAGATCAATTCTGCTTAGGAAACTGACAAGAACAGTAGGTCCTCTTCAGTCCAATACACTGTACATGCTGGGAACAGACGCGAGTGCTATTTGCACTGTGTATGGCAATGGGAGCGCAATAGTGACTTTCCTTACCAGAAAAAACTCTTGCTCATAGGACCATAAACTGCATGGGATTCAACTCCATTTAGGACTGGGAAACAAACGCTAGCTCGCCTTACAAGAAACACACTCTGCTTTTGAGAAAAGAGCGCTCATCTACTCTAATGTGTTTCCTATAGAGCCAGAAGAGTGAGCTTGCTCAGAACAAAAGAACTGTGCTTCCTACACACACGGGCTATATCTAGTTCAATTCTGCTTAGGAAACTGACAAGAACAGTAGATCCTCTTCAGTTCAATACACTGTACATGCTGGAAACAGACGTCAGTGCTATTTGCCCTATGTATGACAATGGGAGCGCAATAGTGACTCTTCTTACCGGAAAACTACACTTGCTTGTAGGACCAGAAACTGCATGTGATTCAACTCCATTTAAAACTGGGAAACCAACGCTAGATCGCCTAACAAAAAACACATTCTGCTTTTGAGAAAAGAGCACTCTTCTACTCTACTGTGTTTCCTATGGGGTCTGAACAGTGAGATTGATCAGAACAAAAGAACTGTGCTTCCTACACACACGGCCATATCTAGTTCGACACTGCTTAGAAAACTGACAAGAACAGTAGCTCCTCTTCAGTCCAATACACTGTAAATGATGGGAACAGTCGCCAGTGCTATTTGCACTGTGTATGACAATGTTAGCCCAATAGTGACTCTTCTTACCAGAAAACACTCTTGCTCGTAGGACCAGAAACTTCATGGGATTCAACTCCATTTAGGACTGGGAAACAAACGCTAGCTCGCCTTTCCAGAAACACACTCTGGTTTTGAGAAAAGAGCACTCTTCTACTTTACTGTGTTTCCTATTGGGTCTGAACAGTGAGCTTGCTCAGAACAAAAGAACTGTGCTTCCTACACACGGGCCATATCTAGTTCAACTCTGCTTAGGAAACTGACAAGAACAGTAGATCCTCTTCAGTCCAATATACTGTACATGCTGGGAACAGACGCCAGTGCTATTTGCCCTGTGTATGACAATGGGAGTGCAATAGTGACTCTTCTTACCAGAAAACAACTCTTGCTCGTAGGAACAGAAACTACATGTGATTCAACTCCATTTAGAACTGGGAAACAAACACTAGCTCGCCTTAAAAGAAACACACTCTGCTTTTGAGAAAAGAGCACTGTTCTCCCCTGCTGTGTTTCCTATAGTGCCAGAACAGTGAGCTTGCTCAGAACAAAAGAACTGTGCTTCCTACACACACGGGCCATATCTAGTTCAACTCTGCATAGGAAACTGACAAGAACAGTAGATCCTCTTCAGTCCAATACACTGTACATGCTGGGAACAGACGCCAGTGCTATTTGCCTTGTGTATGACAATGGGAGCGCAATAGTGACTCTTCTTAGCAGAAAAAAACTCTTGCTTGTAGGACCATAAACTGCATGTGATTCAACTCCATTTAGGACTGGAAACAAATGCTAGCTCGCCTTACAAGAAACACACTCTGCTTTTGAGAAAAGAGCGCTCTTCTACTCTAATGTGTTTCCTATAGAGCCAGAAGAGTGAGCTTGCTCAGAACAAAAGAACTGTGCTTCCTACACACGGGCCATATCTAGTTCAACTCTGCTTAGGAAACTGACAAGAACAGTAGATCCTCTTCAGTCCAATATACTGTACATGCTGGGAACAGACGCCAGTGCTATTTGCCCTGTGTATGACAGTGGGAGTGCAATAGTGACTCTTCTTACCAGAAAACAACTCTTGCAAGTAGGAACAGAAACTGCATGGGATTCAACTCCATTTAGGACTGGGAAACAAACGCTAGCTCGCCTTACAAGAAACACACTCTGATTTTGAGAAAAGAGCACTCATCTACTCTACTGTGTTTCCTTTAGGGCCAGAACAGTGAGCTTGCTCAGAACAAAAGAACTGTGCTTCCTACACACACAGCCATATCTAGTTCAATTCTGGTTAGGAAACTGACAAGAACAGTAGCTCCTCTTCAGTCCAATACACTGTACATGCTGGGAACAGACGCCAGTGCCATTTGCCCTGTGTATGACAATGGGAGCACAATAGTCACTCTTCTTACCAGAAAAAAAACTCTTGCTCATAGGACCAAAAACTGGATGGGATTCAACTCCATTTAGGACTGGGAAACAAACACTAGCTCGCCTTAAAAGAAACACACTCTGCTTTTGAGAAAAGAGCACTCTACTTCTCTACTGTGTTTCCTATAGGGCCAGAACAGTGAGCTTGCTCAGAACAAAAGAACTGTGCTTCCTACACACACTGACCATATCTAGTTCAACTCTGCTCAGGAAAGTGACAAGAACAGTAGATCCTCTTCAGTCCAATACACTGTATATTCTGGGAACAGACGCGAGTGATTTTTGCAATGTGTATGACAATGGGAGCGCAATTGTGACTCTTCTTACCAGAAAACAACTCTTGCTCGTAGGACCAGAAAATGCATGGGATTCAACTCCATTTAGGACTGGGAAACAAACGCTAGCTCGCCTTAAAATAAAAACACTCTGCTTTTGAGAAAAGGGCACTCTTCTACTCTACTGTGTTTCCTATGGGGTCTGAGCAGTGAGCTTGCTCAGAACAAAAGAACTGTGCTGCCTACACACACGGGCCATATCTAGTTCAATTCTGCTTAGGATACTGACAAGAACAGTAGATCCTCTTCAATCCAATACACTGTACATGCTGGGAACAGACACCAGTGCTATTTGCCCTGTGTATGACAATGTGAGGGCAATAGTGACTGTTCTTAACAGAAAACAACTCTTGCTCGTAGGACCAGAAACTGCCTGTGATTCAACTCCATTTAGGACTGGGATACCAACGCTAGCTCGCCTACCAAGAAACACACTCTGCTTTTGAGAAAAGAGCACTCTCCTACTCTATTGTGTTTCCTATTGTGTCTGAACAGTGAGATTGCTCAGAACAAAAGAACTGTGATTCCTACACACACGGGACATATCTAGTTCAACTCTGCATAGGAAACTGACAAGAACAGTAGATCCTCTTCAGTCCAATACACTGTACATGCTGGGAACAGACGGGAGTGCTATTTGCACTGTGTATGACAATGGGAGCGCAATAGTGACTCTTCTTACCAGAGAACAACTCTTGCTCGTAGGACCAGAAATTTCATGGGATTCAACTCCATTTAGGACTGGGAAACAAACGCTAGCTCGCCTTAAAAAAACACACTCTGCTTTTGAAAAAAGGGCACTCTTCTACTCTACTGAGTTTCCTATGGGGTCCAAACAGTGAGCTTGCTCAGAACAAAAGAACTGTGCGTCCTACACACACGGGGCATATATAGATCAACTCTGCTTAGGAAACTGACAAGAAGAGTAGCTCCTCTTCAGTCCAATACACTGTATTTGCTGGGAACAGACGCGAGTGCTATTTGCACTGTGTATGACAATGGGAGCACAATAGTGACTCTTCTTACCAGAGAACAACTCTTGCTCGTAGGACCAGAAACTGCATGTGATTCAACTCCATTTAGGACTGGGATACCAACGCTAGCTCGCCTACCAAGAAACACACTCTGCTTTTGAGAAAAGAGCACTCTTCTACTCTACTGTGTTTCCTATGTGGTCCGAACAGTGAGCTTGCTCAGAACAAAAGAACTGTGCTTCCTACACACACGGCCATATCTAGTTCAACTCTGCTTAGGAAACTGACAAGAAGAGTAGCTCCTCTTCAGTCCAATACACTGTACTTACTGGGAACAGACGCGTGTGCTATTTTCACTGTGTATGGCAATGGGAGCGCAATAGTGACTCTTCTTACCCGAAAACAACTCTTGCTCGTAGGACCAAAAACTACGTGTAACTCAACTCCATTTAGGACAGGGAAACAAACGCTAGCTCGCCTTACAAGAAACACACTCTGTTTTTGAGAAAAGAGCACTCTTCTACTCTACTGTGTTTCCTAAGGGGTCTGAACAGTGAGCTTGCTCAGAACAAAAGAACAGTGCTTCCTACACACACGGGCCATATCTAGTTCAACTGTGCTTAGGAAACTGACAAGAACAGTAGCTCCTCTTCAGTCCAATACACTGTACATGGTGGGAACAGAAGTCAGGGCTATTTGCCCTGTGTATGAAAATGGGAGCGCAATAGTGACTGTTCTTACCAGAAAACAACACTTGCTCATAGGACCAGAAACTGCATGTGATTCAACTCCATTTAAAATGGGAAACCAACGCTAGCTCGCCTAACTAGAAACACACTCTGCTTTTGAGAAAAGAGCACTCTTCTACTCTACTGTGTTTCCTAGGGGTCTGAACAGTGAGCTTGCTCAGAACAAAAGAACTGTGCTTCCTACACACAGGGGCCATATCTAGTTCAACTCTGCTTAGGAAACTGACAAGAACAGTAGCTCCTCTTCAGTCCAATACTCTGTACATGCTGGGAACAGACGCCAGTGCTATTTGCCCTGTGTATGACAATGGGAGCGCAATAGTGACTCTTCTTACCAGAAAACAACTCTTGCTCTTAGGACCAGAAACTGCATGGGATTCAACTCCATTTAGTACTGGGAAACCATCGCTAGCTCGCCTAAGAAGAAACAAACTCTGCTTTTGAGAAAAGAGCACTCTTCTACTCTACTGTGTTTCCTATGGGGAAGGAACAGTGTGCTTGCTAAGAACAAAAGAACTGTGCTTCCTTCGAACATAGGTCATATCTAGTTCAACTCTGCTTAGGAAACTGACAAGAACAGTAGATCCTCTTCAGTCCAATACACTGTACATGCTGGGAACAGACCCCAGTGCTATTTGCCCTTTGTATGACAATGGGAGGGCAATAGTGACTATTCTTACCAGAAAACAACTCTTGCTCGTAGGACAAGAAACTGCATGTGATTCAACTCCATTTAGGACTGGGAAACCAATGCTATATCGCCTAACAAGAAACACACCCGGCTTTTGAGAAAAGAGCACTCTTCTACTCTACTGTGTTTCCTATGGGGTCCAAACAGTGAGCTTGCTCAGAACAAAAGAACTGTGTTTCCTACACACACAGGCCATATATAGATCAACTCTGCATAGGAAACTGACAAGAACAGTAGCTCCTCTTCAGTCCAATACACTGTACTTGCTAGGAACAGACGCGAGTGCCATTTGCACTGTTTATGGCAATGGGAGCTCAATAGTGACTTTCCTTACCAGAAAACAACTCTTGCTCGTAGGACCAAAAACTGCATGTGATTCAACTCCATTTAGGACTGGGAAAAAAACGCCAGCTCGCCTTACAAGAAACACACTCTGCTTTTGAAAAAAGATCACTCTTCTACTCTACTGTGTTTCCTAGAGGGCCAGAACAGTGAGCTTGCTCAGAACAAAACAACTGTGCTTCCTACACACACGGACATATCTAGTTCAATTCTGCTTAGGAAACTGACAAGAACAGTAGATCCTCTTCAGTCCAATACACTGTAAATGCTGGGAACAGACGCCAGTGCTATTTGCCCTGTGTATGACAATGGGAGGGCAATAGTGACTGTTCTTACCAGAAAACAACTCTTGCTCATAGGACCAGAAACTGCATGGGATTCAACTCCATTTAGGACTGGGAAACCAACACTAGCTCGCCTAACAAGAAACACACTCTGCTTTTGAGAAAAGAGCACTCTTCTACTCTACTGTGTTTCCTATGGGGTCCGAACAGTGAGCTTGCTCAGAACAAAAGAACTGTGCTTCCTACACACACGGGCCATATCTAGTTAAACTCTGCTCAGGAAACTGACAAAAACAGTAGATCCTCTTCAGTCCAATAGACTGTATTTGCTGGGAACATACGCAAGTGCCATTTGCACTGTGTATGGCAATGGGAGTGCAATAGTGACTCTACTTACCAGAAAACAACTCTTGCTTGTAGGACCAAACTGCATTTGACTCAACTCCATTTAGGACTGGGAAACAAACGCTAGCTCGCCTTACAAGAAACACACTCTGCTTTTGAGAAAAGAGCACTCTTCTACTCTACTGTGTTTCCTATAGTGCCAGAACTGTGAGCTTGCTCAGAACAAAAGAACTGTGCTTCCTACACACATGGCCATATCTAGTTCAATTCTGCTTAGGATACTGACAAGAACAGTAGATCCTCTTCAGTCCAATACACTGTACATGCTGGGAACAGACGCCAGTGCTATTTGCCCTGTGTATGACAATGGGTGCGGAATAGTGACTCTTCTTACCAGAAAACAAATCTTGCTCATAGGACCAGAAACTGCATGGGATTCAACTCCATTTTGGACTGGGAAACAAACGCTAGCTCACCTTAGAAGAAATATACTCTGCTTTTGAGAAAAGGGCACTCTTCTACTCTACTGTGTTTCCTATGGGGACCGAATAGTGACCTTGCTCAGAACAAAAGAACTGTGCTTCCTACCAACACGGGCCATATCTAGTTCAACTCTGCTTAGGAAACTGACAAGAACAGTAGATCCTCTTCATTCCAATACACTGTACATGCTGGGAACAGACGCCAGTGCTATTTGCACAGTGTATGACACTGGGAACACAATAGTGACTCTTCTTACCAGAAAACAACTCTTCCTAATAAGACCAGAAACTGCATGGGATTCAACTCCATTTAGGACTGGGAAACAAACACTAGCTCGCCTTACAAGAAACACAATTTGCTTTTGAGAAAAGTGCACTCTTCTACTCTACTGTGTTTCCTATTGGGTCCGAACAGTTAGCTTGATCAGAACAAAAGAACTGTGCTTCCTACACACAGGGGCCATATCTAGTTCAACTCTGCTTAGAAAACTGACAAGAACAGTAGCTCCTCTTCAGTCCAATACACTGTATTTGCTGGGAACAGACGCGAGTGCTATTTGCACTGTGTATGGCAATAGGAGTACCATAGTGACTCTTCTTACCAGAAAACAACTCTTGCTCATAGGACCAAAAACTGCATGTGACTCAACTCCATTTAGGACTGGGAAACACACGCTAGCTCGCCTTACAAGAAACACACTCTGCTTTTGAGAAAAGAGCACTCTTCTACTCTACTGTGTTTTCTATAGTGCCAGAACTGTGAGCTTTCTCAGAACAAAAGAAATGTGCTTGCTACACACCTGGGCCATATCTAGTTCAATTCTGCTTAGGATACCAACAAGAACAGTAGATCCTCTTCATTCCAATACACTGTACATGCTGGGAACAGACGCCAGTGCTATTTGCCCTGTGTATGAAAATGGGAGGGCAATAGTTACTGTTCTTTCCAGAAAACAACTCCTGCTCGTAGGACCAGAAACTGCATGTGATTCAACTCCATTTAGCACTGGGAAACCAACGCTAGCTTGCCTAACTAGAAACACACTCTGCTTTTGAGAAAAGAGCACTCTTCTTCTCTACTGTGTTTCCTATGTGGTTCGAACCGTGAGCGTGCTCAGAACAAAAGAACTGTGCTTCCTACACACACGGGCCATATCCATTTCAACTCTTCTTCAGAAACTGACAAGAACAGTAGATCCTCTTCAGTCCAATACACTGTACTTGCTGGGATCAGACGCGAGTGCTATTTGCACTGTGTATGACATTGGGAGCACAATAGTGACTCTTCTTACCAGAAAACAACTATTGCTCGTAGGACCAGAAACTTCATGGGATCAACTCCATTTAGGACTGGGAAACAAACTCTAGCTCGCCATACAAGAAACACACTCTGCTTTTGAGAAAAGGGCACTCTTCTACTCTACTTTGTTTCCTCTGGGGTCCAAACAGTGAGGTTGATCAGAACAAAAGAACTGTGCTTCTTACAAACACAGGCCATATATAGATCAACTCTGCTTAGGAAACTGACAAGAACAGTAGCTCCTC